>NW_022312911.1:0-2320 GCF_002776525.5 Piliocolobus tephrosceles | reverse complement strand
TTCGGTAGTATAGGGATGGCTATGGTGAAAAAGGAAATATCCTCAGACAAAAACTGGAAAGAAGATTTCTGTGAAACTGCATTGTGTTAGATGTATTTATTCATCTCGCATAGTTAAAACTTTTCTTATATTACACATTTTGGAAACTCCGTCATTCACAGATCTGGGAAGGGACATTCAGGAGCACATTCAAGCCTATGGTGAATGAGGAGATATTTTCAGAAAAAAAGTGGATAGAAACTTTCTGAGAAACGACTTTGTGATGCATGCATTCCACTCAGGGAGTTATACATCTTCTCTCATAAGTCAGTGTTTGAACACATTTCCTGTGAACCCGAAATTGTGATACTTTTGAGCGCTTTGAGGACTAAGGAGAATAGTGATATATACTGAAATAAAATCGAGAAAGAAGCGTTTCAAGAATCTGCTCTTTGATATGTGCAATCAATTCGCAGAATTAATGCTTACTCTATGTTGCTCAGTTTCGAAAATCTGTCTTTGAATAATCTGTAAAGGGATATTTAGTGATGCCTGAAGGCTTGTGCTGAGCAAGGAAACGTCTTCCGATGAAATCTGCACAGAAACTTTCTGAGGAACTTCTTTGCGATGTGTGCATTCATCTCATGGAGTTAAACCGTTCTTTGGATTGAACAGCTTGATATCACGGTTTTTATGGAATCTGAGGAAGGAAAATTGGGAACAATCCTTAGAACATGGAGAAATAAATATCCTCAGGTAAAATCCAGAAGGAAACTTTCTGTGAAACTACTCTGTGTCGTCTTAATGGCTCTCACTCAGTTAAGCCCCTGTTTTCTTTGAGCAGGTTTCTAACGCTGTGTATGCTTAGCGTGTGACGGGATATTCGGGAGCACTTTGAGGCTAAAGGTGAGAAAGGAAATATGTTCAGACCAAAACTGGAGAGAAGCTTTCTGAGTAATTGCCTTGTGACGTGTGCATTCCACTCACAGTGATATACCTCTCTTCTCACACAGCTTCGGGGAATCCCTTTTGGAGAAACAGGTACCAAGTGATATTCGGGAGCACGTTGATGCCGATGGTGAAAAGGGAAATAGACGCAGAGTAAAACTGGAAAAAGCTTTCTTGGAAACTACTCTGTGATTTGTCTATTCATCTCACATAGGTAATGCTTTCTTTACATTATGCAGCTTGAAAATTGTCATGGACGGATCCATGAAGGGACCTTCAGGAGCACTTTGAGGACAGTGGTGAAAAATGAAATATCCTCAGATAAAAACTGGAAAGAAGCTTTCGGTGAATCTGCCTTTTGCTATGTTTATTCATCTCACATAGATGAAGCTTTCTTTTCATTACACAGCTTGGAAACTCCCTCGTGGATGGATGTACGAAGGGATATTTGGGATCACATTCGGACCTATAGTGAAATAGGAAATAAAATCAGATAAAAACGGGAGAGGAGCTTTCTGTGAAACTGCTGGTGATGTGTGCATTCCACCCAGGGAATTATAACTTTCTTCTCATAAGGCACAATTTTAACACTATTCCTGTACAGGCAAAAGAGTGATATTCAGAGCACATTGACTACTAAGGCAAAATTGAAATGTCCAATAAAAAATAGACAGAAGCACATGAAGAAAGTCCTCACTGCCATGTTCATTTTTACAAAGGGTAAAAGCTTACTCTGCATTTCCCAGTTTGAAAGTCGGTTTTTGAGGGTTCTGTGAAGGGATAGTAAGTGGCAACTGGAGGCCTTTGTCGAACAAGGAAATGTCTTCCATTGAAAATTTGAGAGAAGCTTTCTGTGCAACTCTTTTGTGAAATTTGTGCTCATCTCATAGAGTTATATCATTCTATGGATTGAGTAGTTTGAAATCACTGTTTCTGTGGAATCTTTGAAAGATCATTTGGAAACGCTCTTCAAAATATCCTGAAAAAGAAATAATCTCAGAGAGATACCAGAAGGAAGCTTTCTGTGAGACTGCTCTGTGTCACGTGAATTCCGTTCACACAGTTAAGCTTCTCTTTTCATTGAGCAGTATCATAACACTGTTTTTGTTTAGTTTTTGAAGGGATATTGAGGAGTGCATTGATGCTTACGGTGAGAAAGTAAACGTCTTCAGGTAGAAACTGGAGAGAAGCTTTCTGAGGAGCTGCATTATGACGTGTGCATTCCACTCACAGAATTCCACTCACAGAATGACGTGTGCATTCCACTCACAGAAAGACGTGTGCATTCCACTCACCTTTCTTCTCCTAGAGAATTCCGGAATCCCTTTTGGAGAAAAAGCTACCAAGAGACATTAGGAAGTATAGGAATGGCTATGGTGAAAAAGGAAATATC
>NW_022312910.1:1878-5841 GCF_002776525.5 Piliocolobus tephrosceles | reverse complement strand
TATATATATATATATATAAATTTGGACATATATACATTTCTTCGAGTCCAAAAACTAATGCTCATTGAGATCAGCACATAAAAAAAGAAAATTAAAAAAAATTGTAATTTTTTTCTTTTGCTTAAACTTACATCGAATGATTCGAATTGATCTAGCTTATTGTATTCATGATAGTATTCATAAATTTTGTGCAGATTACTTTCAAAAGCAGATACATTTTCTTCTAATTTTTTTTTTTTTAAATCTAACATTTCCTTTTGTTTTTCATATAATGTGTTTAACCTTTCACCATCTTCCTCTTCCTAAAGTAGTGGAAAATGAAACATAATACGCATATATTATGTATATGTATATATGTACGTATGTACATGTACGCATTAGATATTTCTTATTTTCAAAAAAAAAAAAAAAAAAAAATAAATAATAAATAAATAAATAAACTTTACATAAACACTAGTGCAAATAAAATTTTTGTAACATGCTCCTATTATATCATTACCGTTATTAAATTTAAAAATGAATTTTGCATATATCCTTTAATCTCTGCAAGGTCGTTTGAAAATTGTTCTAATTGGATATTCATAGAAAAGTAAATAGCATTTATTGTAAAATATAATTTTTCTTCTGAATGTATATTTATATAATTTTTTAAAATTTCAAAATATTTTATATTACTACTATTATTAATACTACTTGACGCAGTAACTGATATATTGTTTTTTTTTAAAAATTTGTGAAAGTTAGAATATGTTAATTTAGGAATATTATTGGTAAGTGATGGTGGTGGTGAAGCTGGTAGTATTACTTTTTGTTCGTTCATATATGTTGTTGCTGCTGCTGTTGTTGTTGCTTCTGCTGCTGTTGTTGTTGATGATGTATTATTTTTCATTTTTTTTGTTTCTTCTTTTGTTTCTTCTTCGTTTTCTTTTTCTTTTTCTTCTGATAATAAGTTCTTATAAAATGTATAATCGCTATCAAAGGATTCAACACATGTATTTGAATTGGAGTTAAGTTCGTCTATCATATGTTTAAAAAAATTAGAAACATTCATTTCACATAGTTGTAAATAATAATAATTATTTTCAAGAAAACTTTTAAATTCAACTATATTAGTTGTTATTTCGGTTAATATTTTTTTAAAGTTATTTAAATGGTAAACATATTTTTTATAAGAATTTAACGAGTCTTGGTTAACGCCTATATTGGTATACATTTTTTGGAAATTCAAGTGATTAGAATTTTCTGTGTTTAAACTTGTTTCGATTTGGTTTAGTGTTAAATTTAAATTTTTTTCAACATCCATTAAAAAATGTAAATTTTTATCATATATAGTAGGATTATATGATTGTTTTAATGTATTATATATATTTAAAAGTACATTATTAAGAATTGTAAATATATTTTTTCGATAAGATAAATTAATTAATTTATATTGATCTTTTAAACTGCTAAGATGTTTTTCATATAAATCATGTACTTTACAAGCCTCTGTATTATATTCGTCAAATATATTTTTTGCTTTTTCATTAAATAATAATTTTAAATTATTACTGATTTCTTTTTTCAAATAAATAGTTGATATATTAGGATCTGGTATTTTTACAATTTCTGTTCCTTTTAAACTGTCTAAGGTACTATATTCTGGTATTGACTCAAAATATATATTTTTATTATCTTTTTCAAAAAAAACTAAAGCATTGTTTATTTTTTGTTTCAACATTTCAGCATTAATATGTAAATTATATTTTTTACTTAAATCTTCTGCTTTCTTTATATTTTCTGTACTAAATTGTAATCTAGATATAATTTCTCCTATTTTTTCTTCTTCATATTTTTGTATTACTACTTCTTCACTATTTGGGTTTAATTGACAGTATTTTAAAGTTGTTTGATAATTGGTAATACTTAAAAAAATTAATTTATTTACATATATAAAGTTATAAAGAAGACTATTACTATTTCGAAGAGTTAATATAAGATTATTTTTTGCATTAACAAATGCATCCATTTTTGTAAATACATCTAATTTTTTACCATCTAAACAATTTAACATATTATTAAAATAACTATATATATTATATGATATTTTTGCTAATAAATTTCTTTTATATTTTTTTGCCAAAGCTGTATTATAAAATAAATGTTCATGATAAGCTAATGATAAATTTAAAAATACATAACAACTTAAACAATTTATGTCACTTAAGTCATTGTAAGTTTCATTAATAATACTTTGGAATAAGTAATTAAAAATATTTATTGCTTCTTGTGACAATTTATTTAATAATTTTACATCCTTGTCTTTTTTTTTAGATTTTAATATAGCTGTAGTAATAAAACCTATATTATATATAACAATAACTATTTCGTTTTCAAAATTGTATTCAACCTTTTTTGTTCTATCAAAACAATCATTAGTATATAATACTTTATTTTCATCTTTTAATAGTTTTTTTTTTTAAAAAAGTATCAAAATAAAATAAATATTCTTTGTGTGCTTGAAATAATTTTTCTGTCAACCCTTTATATTGTTCATTAACAATTGAATTTCTTAATTTCGTAAAATCCTCTATCTCACGATCCAATTCGATAAATCCATCTAGCTTTAGTTTTGTTATATTTCGGTTAATAATTTTAGTAACATTTACTTTATCGCTAAGGCATTTTAAGTAGCAAAATTCGGGCAAAGTTTGCATTTTCTTTAAGTTAGAAATAAAAAAGTTGAAAGAAAAAAAAGCAAGAAATTATGACGCGTCGTGTTGTGGCGTAGTACTTGTGTAGAAATGTTTTTACAACTATGAGTGCGTGTTCTTACAACTATCTGCTCTTGTTCTTACAACTATAAATAAATAAATAAATAAATATATATATGTGTATATATATAACAGCTACAATAATATTTTTAATGAGCCAAAATATTTCGAATATTTTTTAATGTAATCGTGATACAAAATAAACGTGTATTAAAATATATTAAGCGCTTATATATACAAATGTAGCAAACGTAAACAAAAAAAAAAAAAAAAAAAAAAAAAAAAAAAAAAAAAAAAAAAAAAAAGTTTATTAAATACAGGTTTATATATTAAATGAAACATAAATGATTATATATATATATATATATATATATATATATATATATATATATATGTATAATAATGATGTAACTTTTAAAATTTAAACACGGGAGCAATTCAAAGCATATAAAAAAGGAAGCACAATTATCTTAGTATAGTGCGTATATATCAAAACAATATCAAAAATGTAATAGAAACATAATAAAGTAATAACAAAATTATGTTACAGAACAACAAAAAATGCCAAAAAACACAAAAAACACAAAAAAAAAAAAAAAAAAACAAAAAAAAAACAAAAAAAAACAAAAAAAAAACACAAAAAAGCACAAAAAACAAATAATATTTATTAATAAATGCTTATGTTATGTCAACAATTATTTATGTATGTTAAAAAAATATATATTTTTATACGTACATATGTATATTTCTCTATAATTTGCACCTAGAATAACAATACTCAAAATTATTTTATTAAATGCGTTTTAAGCAAAATATAAATAAAATAATAAATGAATGAATGAACAAGTAAAATAATAAAATCGCAAACAAAAAAAGGTGTAAATAAACTAAATGTAAATTTTATATTCAAATAAAAAAGCAAGAATTTGTTTTTTTCGACTCAATCTGATATTCAAATGAGTTTTACTCATTATTGGGAATTATATTTTTATTTATTTTTTTTTTTTTAGTTTTATAGCCAAAAAGAACAAAATTGTTTGAACAGGTATTTAAAACATGGAAAAAATATAAATTCATAATTTTTACATAAAAAATTATACAAAATAGCGCTAGTGGAATAGTTATAATAAGGGATCAACAATTGTTTGTAAATATAATATATTTTATGTGTATATATATATAAATAAATATACATACATGTATATGTAAG
>NW_022312910.1:101-1778 GCF_002776525.5 Piliocolobus tephrosceles | reverse complement strand
TTATGTGTATATATATATAAATAAATATACATACATGTATATGTAAGTGATTATTAAGTCAATTACTCACATATAAATTAGCTCATGTTTCTGATTTATTTTCATTTAACAGCTTAATTCAAAAAAAAAAAAAAAAAAAAAAAAAAAAAAAAAAAAAAAAAAAAACCTATTTTAAGTGCATAATTATGCAGTTACACAATATGTGTACATGTATTAATATACATATTTTACATATTTTACATATTTTACATATTTTACATATTTTACATATTTTACATATTTTACATATTTTACATTTTTTACATATTTTACATATTTTACATTTTTTACATATTTTACATATTTTACATATTTTACATATTTTACATATTTTACATATTTTACATATTTTACCTTATTTTTTTTTTTTTTTTTTTTTTTAATTGTTTCGTTTTTTAAAACAAAAAGAGAGGTAAATCATAAATTTAAATTACTTTCACTATTTTAATAAAGATATATACATTTTTTGTGTAAAGTTACAATTGTATTTTATTATATTTTTCTTATTAGTGTAATAAAAATTACAAATTATTAAAAACAAAATAAATAAAATTAAGAAGAAATAATGTGTTATTCTTACAACACATAATTTATATACACACATATATTAGCCTTAAACATGGACTTTAATTTTTGTTAAATTTGTTTGTACATTTAACAAAGGTGTAAAATTTGAAAGGGCTTATTATAATTCTTAAATCTTCATTAATTGTAAGTTATGTTTTGTTCTTTTAAATGTACATTATGCTTTGTTCTTCTTAGTAATATGTAACTTAGTACAGTAAGATTAAAAATGTATATACATATACATATACTTACATATTTTGCAGAACATTAGATTTAATATGAAATATGTTTTTTATTGGAAAAAATTTAACTGCTAACGTGTATATATATATATATATATATATATATATATATACATGTGTAAGTGCAGGATGAATAAAAAATTGTATAATAAAATATAATTTTTTTACCACGAGTACAATTTCATTTGCTAGAATTGTTCTAACTACATAGAATTTAATGAAAAAAAAAAAAAAAATTATTTATACTTCTTTTTTACTATTATTAAAAAGTTACATAAACTGCACGGAATTAAGTATTAAAAAATTTCTCAAATATAACACACATATGGATGTATATATATATACACATTTGTTTAGGTGTATTTTATACTCAAGTGCCATGTATTAATACTATGCTTACACCTACAAATTATTTTGAAAATTAGCTTTACTTTATATTAATTTTTCGAATATGGAAAAAATAAAAAATGAACATTTTGGAAAATTTTATGCTGTAGAAACGTGTTCCAGTACAAAAATAAAAAACGATATTTCGAAACACATAGTACTATATACACAACATGTAAATTTAATTGAAATGACGCTATTTCTTTTTTTGGATATTATTTATTTTATTATATGCGTTAAGTAAATACAATAAATTATTATTTTCAACATTATACAAAATTGGAACTTAAAGGGTGTTAAAATGGTTTTTGTTTCATTCATAATATAAAGTTCTGTTTATTTATTGGTTAGTATGTAATATTGTTACATTATTTAACACTTAATTTTTTTTTTTAATTTGTTTTTTATTTGTTTTTTATTTGTTTTTTATTTGTTTTTTATT
>NW_022312910.1:0-91 GCF_002776525.5 Piliocolobus tephrosceles | reverse complement strand
TTTTTATTTGTTTTTTATTTGTTTTTTATTTGTTTTTTATTTGTTTTAATTTTACTTAAGTTTTCTATAGTAGCATTCGTATATTCAGTAT
>NW_022312909.1:0-1008 GCF_002776525.5 Piliocolobus tephrosceles | reverse complement strand
AGTCTTAAGGTCTCAGCACTCAACCTGTGGGGTCTGATTCTCTCCCCAGGTAGACAGTGTGGTAATGGAACTGGAGGACACCCATCTGGTGTCCACTCCAGAACTGACTGCTTGTTTGTGAGGGGAGAACCGCCCCCCGACTTTAGTCTTCTGTGGTGATGATTGTTGCTGATGAAAGGAATGGGAAAAAGCACTTTGGTTTTTATGTGTTTCCTGCTCACAGCAACTTACTCTATTTTTTCCTCTTTTATGGCTAGTGCTTTATGTAACCCAAGAAATCTGTGCTTAAGTCAGTAAGCGTTTTTTTTTTTTTGAGACAGAGTCTCGCTCTGTCGCCCAGGCTGGAGTGCAGTGGTGCAACCTCCGCTCACTGCAAGCTCCGCCTCCCGGGTTCACGCCATTCTCCTGCCTCAGCCTCCCGAGCAGCTGGGACTACAGGCACCTGCCACCAGGCCTGGCTAATTTTTTGTTATTTTCAGTAGAGACGGGTTTTCACTGTGTTGGCCAGGATGGTCTCAATCTCCTGACCTTGTGATCTGCCTGCCTCAGCCTCCCGAAGTGCTGGGATTACAGGAGTGAACCACTGTGCCCGGCCTAGGTCACTAAGCTTTTCTCTTGTGTTTTCTCACAGAAACTTAATAGTTTTAGCCTTCACATTTAGGTCTATTATCTGTTTCAAGTTGACTGCTGTTTATGGCACGGAATCAGGTTCAGTTTTTTCTCCATATGACTCTTCAAATGTTCTTGCATCGTTTTTTGAAAATATAATCCTTTCCCTCTTAAATTACCTTGGCCTTTCTGTTGAGTACCAGGTGATTATATACATATGGATCTATTTCTGGGCACTATATTCTGTTCCATCTGATTTGTCTTGTTTTGTTTTTGAGATGGGGTCTTGCTCTGTCGCCCAGGCTGGAGTGCAGTGGCGTGATCTCGGCTCACTGCAACCTCTGCCTCCCGGGTTCAAGCAAGTCTCCTGTCTGTCTCCCGAGTAGCTGGGGTTACAGG
>NW_022312908.1:463683-480004 GCF_002776525.5 Piliocolobus tephrosceles | reverse complement strand
GCAGTGCAGAAAAGGTGGAAATTCAAAAAATCAGAGTGCATCTCCCCCTACAAAGGAATGCAGTACATCGCCAGCAATGGATCAAAGCTGGAAAGAGAATGACTTTGAGGAGTTGAGAGAAGAAGGCTTCAGTCGATCAAACTTCTCAGAGCTAAAGGAGGAACTATGTACCCAGCACATACAAACTAAAAATCTTGAAAAAAGAATGGAAGAATACATAACTGGAATAATTAATGCAGAGAATGCCATAAATGAACAGATAGAGATCAAAACCATGACATGAGAAATACGTGACAAATGCACAAGCTTCAGTAACCAACTCGATCAACTGGAAGAAAGAGTATCAATGATTGAAGATCAAATGAATGAAATGAAGTGAGAAGAGAAGTCTGGAGAAAAAGGAGGAAAAAGAAATGAATAAAGCCTCCAGGAAATATGGGGTTATGTAAAAAGACCAAATCTACGTCTGATTGGTGTGCCTGAAAGTGAGGGGGAAAATGGAACCAAGTTGGAAAATACTCTTCAGGATATCATCCAGGAGAACTTTCCCATCCTAGTAAGGCAGGCCAACATTCAAATTCAGGAAATACACAGAACTCCACAAAGATAATCCTCGAGAAGAACATCAACAAGACACATAATTGTCAGATTCACCAAAGTTGAAATGAAGGAAAAAATCTTAAGGGCAGCCAGAGAGAAAAGTCGGTTTACCCTCAAAGGGAAGCCCATCAGATTATCAGCAGATCTCTCGGCAGAAACTGTACAAGCCAGAAGAGAGTGGGGGCCAATATTGAACATTCTTAAAGAAAATAATTTTCAACCCAGAATTTCATATTCAGCCAAACTATGTTTCATAAGTGAAGCAGAAATAAAATCCATTACAGACAAGCAAATGCTTAGAGATTTTGTCACCACCAGGCCTGCTCTACAAGAGATCCTGAAGGAAGCAGTAAATATGGAAAGGAACAACTGGTACCAGCCATTGACAAAACATGCCAAAATATAAAGACCATTGATGCTAGGAAGAAACTCCATCAATTCACAAGCAAAATAACCAGTTAATATCACAATGAGAGGATCAGGTTCACACATAACAATATTAACCTTAAATGTAAATGACCTAAATGGTACCATTAAAAGACACAGACTGGCAAATTGGATAAAGAGTCAAGACTCATCAGTTTGCTGTATTCAGGAAACCCATCTCACATGCAGAGACACACATAGGCTGAAAATAAAGTGATGGAGGAAGATCTACCAAGCAAATGGAAAAAAAAGAAGGGGTTGCAATACTAGTCTCTGATAAAATAGATTTTAACCATCAAAGATCAAAAAAGACAAAGAATGTCATTACATAATGGTAAAGGGATCAATTCAACAGGAAGAGCTCACTATCCTAAATATATATGCACCCAATACAGGAGCACCCAGATTCATAAACAACTCCTTGGAGACTAACAAATAAACTTACACTACCATACAATAATAATGTGAGACTTCAACACCCCACTGTCCACATTAGATAGAAAAACAAGACAGCAAGTCAGCAAAGCTATCCAGTAATTTAACTCAACTCTGCACCAAATGGACCTAATAGACATCTACAGAACTCTCCACCCCAAATCAACAGAATATACATTCTTCTCAGCACCACATCACACTTATTCCAAAATTGACCACATAGTTGGAAGGAAAGCTCTCCTCAGCAAATGTAAAAGAACAGAAATTATAACAAACTGTCTCTCAGACCACAGTGCAATCAAACTCGAACTCAGGACTAAGAAACTCAATCAAAACCGGTCAAATACATGGAAACTGAACAACCTGCTCCTGAATGACTACTGGATACATAACGAAATGAAAGCAGATATAAAGATGCTCTTTGAAACCAATGAGAACAAAGATACAACATACCAGAATATCTGGGACACATTTAAAGCAGTGTGTAGAGAGAAATTTATAGCACTACATTCCCACAAGAGAAAGCTGGAAAGATCTAAAATTGACATCGTAACATCACAATTAAAAGAACTAGAGAAGCAAGAGCAAACACATTCAAAAGCTAGCAGAAGGCAAGAAATAACTAAGATCAGAGCAGAACTGAAGGGGATAGAGACACAAAAAACCCTCCAAACAATCAATGAATCCAGGAGCTGGTTTGTTGAAAAGATCAACAAAATTGATAGACTGCTAGCAAGACTAATAAAGAAGAAAAGATAGAAGAATCAAATAGATGCAATAAAAAATGAAAAAGGGGATATCACCACTCACCCCACAGAAACGCACTCTACCATCAGAGAATACTATAAACACCTCTATGTAAATAAACTAGAACACATAGAAGAAATGGATAATTTCCTGGACACTTACATTCTCCCAAGACTAAACCAGGAAGAAGTTGAATCCCTGAATAGACCAATAGCAGGCTCCGAAATTGAGGCAACAATTAATAGCCTACCCACCAAAAAAAGTCCAGGACCAGATGGATTCACAGCTGAATTCTACCAGAGGTACAAGGAGGAGCTGGTACCATTCCTTCGGAAACTATTCCAATCAATACAAAAAGATGGAATCCTCCCTAACACATTTTATGAGGCCAACATCATCTTGATACCAAGGCTTGACAGAGATACAACAAAAAAAGAGAATTTTAGACTAATATCCCTGATGAACATCGATGCAAAAATCCTCAATAAAATATTGGCAAACTGGATTCAGCAGCACATCACAAAGCTTATCCAGCATGATCAAGTGGGCTTCATCCATGGGACGCAAGTCTGGTTCAACATTTGCAAATCAATAAACGTAATCCAGCATATAAACAGAACCAAAGACAAGAACGACATGATTATCTTAATAGATGCAGAAAAGGCTTTTGACAAAATTCAACAGCCCTTCATGCTAAAAACGCTCTATAAATTCGATATTGATGGAACGTGTCTCAAAATAATAAGAGCTATTTATGACAAACCCACAGTCAATATCATACTGAATGAGCAAAAATTGGAAGGATTCCCTTTGAAAACTGGCACAAGACAGGGATGCCCTCTCTCACCACCCCTATTCAACATAGTGGTGGAAATTCTGCCTAGGGCAATGAGGCAAGAGAAAGAAATAAAGGGTATTCAGTTAGGAAAACAAGAAGTCCCCACTTTTTGATGGGGTTGTTTGTTTTTTTCTTGTATATTTGTTTGAGCTCTTTGTAGATTCTGGATATTAGCCCTTTGTCAGATGAGTAGATTGCAAAAATTTTCTCCCATTCTGTAGGTTGCCTGTTCACTCTGATGGTAGTTTCTTTTGCTGTGCAGAAGCTCTTTAGTTTAATTAGATCCCATTTGTCAATTTTGGCTTTTGCTGCCATTGCTTTTGGTGTTTTAGACATGAAGTCCTTGCCCATGCCTATGTCCTGAATGGTACTACCTAGATTTTCTTCTAGGGTTTTTATGGTACTAGGTCTAACATTTAAGTCTCTAATCCATCTTGAATTAATCTTCGATAAGGAGAAAGGAAAGGATCCAGTTTCAGCTTTCTACTTATGGCTAGCCAATTTTCCCAGCACCATTTATTGAATAGGGAATCCTTTCCCCATTTCTTGTTTCTCTCAGGTTTGTCAAAGATCAAATGGTTGTAGATGTGTGGTATTATTTCTGAGGACTCTGTTCTGTTCCATTGGTCTATATATCTGTTTTGGTACCAGTACCATGCTGTTTTGGTTACTGTAGCCTTGTAGTATAGTTTGAAGTCAGGTAGCGTGACGCCTCCAGCTTTGTCCTTTTGACTTAGGATTGTCTTGGCAATGCGGGCTCTTTTTTGGTTCCATATGAACTTTAAAGAAGATATGATACAGACATTTCTCAAAAGAAGACATTCATACAGCCAACAGACACATGAAAAAATGCTCAGCATCACTCGCCATCAGAGAAATGCAAATCAAAACCACAATGAGATACCATCTCACACCAGTTAGAATGACAATCATTAAAAAATCAGGAAACAACAGGTGTTGGAGAGGATGTGCAGAAATAGGAACACTTTTACACTGTTGGTGGGATTGTAAACTAGTTCAACCATTATGGAAAACAGTATGGCAATTCCTCAAGGATCTCGAACTAGATGTACCATATGACCCAGCCATCCCACTACTAGGTATATACCCAAAGGATTATAAATTATTCTACCACAAAGACACATGCACACGTATGTTTATTGCGGCACTATTCACAATAGCAAAGACTTGGAATCAACCCAAATGTCCATCAGTGACAGACTGGATTAAGAAAATGTGGCACATATACACCATGGAATACTATGCAGCCATAAAAAAGGATGAGTTTGCATCCTTTGTAGGGACATGGATGCAGCTGGAAACCATCATTCTTAGCAAACTATCACAAGAAGAGAAAACCAAACACCGCATGTTCTCACTCATAGGCGGGAACTGAACAATGAGATCACTTGGACTCGGGAAGGGGAACATCACACACTGGGGCCTATCATGGGGAGGGGGGAGGGGGGAGGGATTGCATTGGGGAGTTATACAAGATATAAATGATGAATTGATAGTGCTGACGAGTTGATGGGTGCAGCACACCAACATGGCACAAGTATACATATGTAACAAACCTGCACGTTATGCACATGTACCCTAGAACTTAAAGTATAATAAAAAGAAAAAAAGGGAAACAAGAAGTCAAATTGTCCCTGTTTCCAGATGACATGATTGTATATTTAGAAAATCCTATCATCTCAGTCCAAAATCTCCTTAAGCTGATAAGCATCTTCAGTAAAGTCTCAGGATACAAAATTAATGTGCAAAAATCACAAGCATTCTTATACAAGAGTAACAGACCGGGAGCCAAATCATGAATGAACTTCCATTCACAATTGCTTCAAAGAGAATAAAGTACCTAGGAATCCAACTTACAAGAAATGTAAAGGACCTCTTCAAGGAGAACTACAAACCACTGCTCAGTGAAATAAAAGAGGACACAAACATACGGAAGAACATACCATGCTCATGGATAGGAAGAATCATTATCATGAAAATGGCCATACTGTCCAAGGCAATTTATAGATTCAATGCCATCCCCATCAAGCTACCAATGAGTTTCTTCACAGAATTGGAAAAAAACTGCTTTAAAGTTCATATGGAACCAAAAAAGAGCCCGCATTGCCAAGACAATCCTAAGTCAAAAGAATAAAGCTGGAGGCATCACAATACCTGACTTCAAACTATACTACAATGCTACAGTAACAATAACAGCATGGTACTGGTACCAAAACAGAGATATAGACCAATGGAACAGAACGGAGCCCTCAGAAATAATAGCATGCTTCTACAACCATCTGATCTCTGACAAACCTGACAAAAACAAGAAATGGGGAAAGGATTCCCTATTCAATAAATGGTGCTGGGAAAATTGTCCAGCCATAAGTCAAAAGCTGAAACTGGATCTTTTGTTTACTGCTTATACGAAAATTAATTCAAGATGGATTAGAGACCTAAATGTTAGACATAACACCATAAAAACCTTAGAAGAAAACCTAGGTAGTACCATTCAGGACATAGGCATGGGCAAGGACTTCATGTCTAAAACATCAAAAGCCATGACAACAAAAGCCAAAATTGACAAATGGTATCTAATTAAATTAAAGAGCTTTTGCACAGGAAAAGAAACCATCATCAGAGTGAACAGGCAACCTACAGAATGGGAGAGAATTTTTGCAATCTACTCATCTGACAAAGGGCTAAAATACAGAATGTAGAAAGAACTCAAACAAATTTGCAAGAGAAAACCAAACAACCCCATCCAAAAGTGGGCAAAGGAAATGTACAGACATTTCTTAAAAGAAGACATGCATACAGCCACCAGACACATGAAAAATTGCTCATCATCACTGGCCATCAGAAAAATGCAAATCAAAACCACAATGAGATATCATCTCACAACAGTTAGAATGGAAATCATTAAAAAGTCAGGAAACAACAGATGCTGGAGAGGATATGGAGAAAAAGGAACACTTTTACACTGTTGTTGGGATTGTAAACTAGTTCAATCATTGTTGAAGACAGTATAGCAATTCCTCAAGGATCTAGAACTAGAAATACCATTTGACCCAGCCATCCCATTACTGGGTATATACCCAAAGGATTTTAAATCAGGTTGCTATAAAGACTCTTGCACACGTATATTTATTGCGGCACTATTCACAATAGCAAAGACTTGAAATCAACCCAAATGTCCATCAGTGACAGACTGGATTAGGAAAATGTGGCACCTATACATCATGGAATACTATGCAGCCATAAAAAAGGATGAGTTCGTGTCCTTTGTAGGGACATGGATGCAGCTGAAAACCATCATTCCCAGCAAACTATCACAAGAACAGAAAAACAGACACTGCATGTTCTCACTCATTGGTGAGAAATGAACATTGAGATTGGACACGGGAAGGGGAATATCAGACACTGGAGCCTATTATGGGGAGGGGGAAGGGGGGAGGGATGGAAATGGGAGTTATACCTTATTAAAATGACGAGTTGATGGGTGCTGACAGGTTGATGGGTGCAACAAACCAACATGGCACATGTATACATATGTAACAAACCTGCACGTTGTGCACAAGTACATTAGAACTTAAAGTATACAAACAAACAAACAAACAAACAAAACCCTGAAGATTACTGATCACACATTCGACAGTTACTCCACAAAAATGTATGTTGGATTCTAAAATACTGCAATATTTTCTATGGTTATAATAAACAATCTCAAGTTAAAAAAAAAAAAAGAATAGTGTAACCTTGTGAGATGAATTCACACATCACAAAACAGTTTCTCCAAACGCTTCTGTCCAGTTTTTATCTGAGGATATTTCCTTTTTCACCATAGTACTCAATGTGTGAGCCATATTCCATTGCAGATTCCACGACAACAGTATTAGTAAACTGCTCCATGAAAATTAAGATGTAACTCTGAGATGAATTCAACAGCACAAAGCAGTTTGACAGAAAGCTTATTTCTTTTTCTTTTTTGAGTATATTTCCTTTGTCACCATGGACTTCAAAGCGATACAAAATATCCCTTCTCAGTTTCCACAAAAACTGTGCTAGCAAACTGCTCCATGAAAGAGTAGTGTAATTCTGTGAGTTGAATAGACACATCGCAAAGCAGTTTCTCAGAAAGCTTCTTTCTAGTTTTAATCTGAGGATATTTCCTTTGCAGATCCCACGAAAAAAGTGTTAGTAAACTGATCCATGAAAAGAGACGTGTAACTCTGCGAGATGAATTCACACATCACAAAGCAGTTACTCAGAAAGCTCCCTTGTAGTATTTATCTGATTATATTTCCCTTGTCACCATAGGCTTCAAAGTGATCCAAAGTATTCCTTCTCAGATTCCACAAAAACAGTGCTAGCAGACAGCTTCATGAAGGAGTGAAGTAACTTCGTGAGATGAATTCACACATCACAAATCAGTTTCTCAGAAAACTTCTTTCTATTTTCTATCAGATGGTATTTACTTTTTCACCATACTCCTCAATATGCTCCAGAATATCCCACTGCAGATTCTGCAAATACAGTGTTAGCAAACTGCTCAATGAAAGAGTGGTGTTACTTTGTGAGGTGAATTCAAACATCACATAGCAGTTTCTCAGAAAGATTCTTTCTAGTTCTTTTCTGAGGATATTTCCTTTGTCATCATGGACTTCAAAGCCATTAACAATATCCCTTCTCAGATTACACAAAAAGTGCTAGCAAAAGGCTCCATGTAAGAGTGGTGTAACTCTGAGATGAATTCACACATCTCAAAACAGTTTCTCAGAATGCTTGTTTCCAGCTTTATCTGAGGATATTTCCTTTGTCACAGTAGGATTGAAAGTGATCAGAAACGTACCTTCTCAGATTCCACTGAAACAGTGATAGCAAACGGCTCCAGGAAAGATTGGTGCAACTCGGTGAGATGAATTAACACATCACAAAGAAGTTTCTCAGAAACCTTCTTCCAAGTTTTTGTCTGAGGACATTTCCTTTTTCAACATCGTCCTCAATGTCCTCCCAAATATCCCATTGCAGATTCCATGACAATAGTGTTAGCATACTGCTCAATGAAAGTATTGTGTAACTCTGAGATGAATTCACACATCACAAAGCAGTTTCTGAGAAGGCTTCTCTCCAGGTTTTGTCTGAGGTTATTTCCTTTTTCACCATAGCACTCAATGAGCCCACAATATCTCATTGCAGATTCCACGACAACAGTGTTAGTAAACTGCTACATGAAAAGAAAGTTGTAACTCTGAGAGATGAATTCAAACATCATGAAGCAGTTTCTCAGGAAGCTCCCATCTGGTTTTTCTGGTTTTTCTTTGATTATATTTCCTTTGTCACCATAGGCTTCAAAGCTATCCGAAGTATCCCTTCTCAGATTCCACAAAAACAGTGGAAGCAAACTGTTCCAAGAAACAGTGATGTAACTCTGTGAGATACATTCCCGAATCACAAAGCAGTTTCTCAGAAGACTTCTCTCCAGTTTTTATCTGAGGATATTTCCTTTTTCACCATAGGACTCAATGTCCTTGGAATATCCCATTGCAGATTCCACAAAAACAGAGTTAGCAAACTGCTCAATATAAAGAAAGGTGAAACTCTGTGGGATGAATTCACACATCACAAAGCAGTTTCTCCGAAAGCTTCTCTCCAGTTTTGATCTGAGAATGTTTCCTTTTTGAACACAGTACTCAATGAGCTTGCAATATCCCACTGCAAATTAAACGAAAACAGTGTTAATAAACTGCTCCACGCAAAGAGCGGTGTAACTTTGTGAGATGATTTCACTCATCACAAAGCAGTTTCTCAGAAAGCTTCTTTCTACTTTTTATCTGAGGATATTTCCTTTGTCACCATAGGCTTCAAGGCAATCCAAAATATCCTTTCTCAGATTCCACAAAAACAGTGCTAACAAACTGCTCCAAGAAAAAGTGTTGTAACTCTGTGAGATGAATTGTCACATCACAAAGCAATGTCCCACAAGAGTTCTGTCCAGTTTTTATCTAAGGATATTTCCTTTTTCACCCTAGGATTCAATGGTCTCGGAGTATCAAATTGCAGACTCCACGAAAACGTAGTTAGCAACCTGCTCAATGTAAAGAAAGCTGTAACTCTGTGAGCTGAATTCACATATCACAGAGCAGTTTCTCAGAAAGTTTGTTTGTAGTTTTTATCTGAGGATGTTTCCTTTGTCACCATAGGCTTCAAAGCCATCCAAAATATCCTTTCTCAGATTCCACAAAAACAGTGTTAGCAAATTGCACCATCAAAGCAAAGTTGTAACTCTGTGAGAGGAATTAACTCATCACAAAGCAGTTTCTCAGAACATTTTTCTCCACTTTTTATCTGACAATATTTCCTTTTTGAATAGGACTCAATGCCCACGGAATATCCCATTGCAGATTCCAGGAAAACAGAGTTAAAAAACTGCTGAATGTAAAAAAAGGTAGAATTCCGTGAGATGGATTCAGACATCACAAAGCAGTTTCTCCGAAGGCTTCTGTCCAGTTTTTATCTGAGGATATTTCCTTTATCACCATAGCATTCAATGTGCTCGCAATATCCCATTGCAGATTAAACGAAAACAGTGTTAGTAAACTGCTCCATGAAAAGAACGGTGTAACTTCGTGAGACAAATTAACACATCACAAAGCAGTTTCTCAGAAAGCTTCTTTATAGTCTTCATATGAGGACATTTCCTTTGTCACCATATGTGTCAAAGCGATCCAAAATATCCCTTCTCAGAAAACACAAAAACACTGCTAGCAAACGGCTCCATGAAAAGTAGTGTAACTCTGTGAGATGAATTGACACATCACAAAACAATTTCCCAGAAAGCCTCTTTGTAGTTTTAATCTGAGGATATTTCCATTTTCAACATGGCCTTCAATGCAATCTATGCATAGCTTCTCAGATTCCACAGAAGCAATGCTTAGAAGCTTCTCCATGAAAACAATGTTGTAACTCTGTGAGATGAATTCACACATTGCAAAGCAGTTTCTCAGAGAGCTTCTTTCTAGTTTTTATCTGAGGAGATTTCCTTTGTCACCATAGGCTTCAAAGCTATCAAAAATATCCCTTCTCAGATTCCACAAGAAGTGCTTGCAAACAGCTCCATGAAACAATGGTGTAACTTTGTTAGATGAATTCACACATCACAAAGCAGTTTCTCAGAAAACTTCTTTCCAGTTTTTATCTTAGGCTATTTACTTTGTCATGATAAGTTTCAATGCGATCAGAAATGTCTCTTCTCAGAGTCCAGAAAAACTGTGCTAGCACACGGCTCCATGAAAATTTGGTGTAACTGTGTGAGATGAATTCGCACATCACAAAGCAGTTTCTCAGAAAGCCTCTTTCAAGTTTTTATCTGAGGACATTTCCTTTTTCACCATTGTCCTCAATACCCTCCTGAATATCCCATTGCAGATTCCACAAAAACAGTGTTAGCAAATTGCTCAATGAAAATATTGTGTAACTCTGTGAGATGAATTCATACATCACAAAGCATTTCCCTAAAGGCTTCTCTCCAGTTTTTATCTGAGGTTATTTCCTTTTTCACCATAGCACTCAATGTACTCGCCATATCCCATTGCAGATTCCACCACAACAGTGGTAGGAAATTGCTCCATGAAAAGAAAGGTGTAACTCTGAGAGATGAATTTGCACATCACAAAGCAATTTCTCAGAAAGCTTCTTTCTAGTTTTTATCTGAGGATATTTCCTTTGTCACCATAGGTTTCAAATCCACCCAAAATATCCCTTCACAGATTGCACAAAACCAGTGCTACCAAACTGCTCCATGAAAGAGTGATGTAACTCTGTGAGATGAATTCACATATCACAAAGCAGTTTTTCAGAAACCTTCCTTCTAATTTTCATTTTAAGATATTTCCTTTGTCACCATAGGCTTCAAAGTGATGCAAAATATCCCTTCTCAGATTCCAAAAAATCAGTGCTAGCAAATTGCTCCATGAAAGAGTAGTGTAACTCTGTGAGATAAATTCACACATCACAAAACAGTTTCTCAGAAAGCTTGTTTCCAGTTTTTATCTGAGGATATTTCCTTTGTCACTATAGGATTCTATGAGATCAGAAACATCCCTTCTCAGATTCCACAAAAACAGTGCTAGCAAACGGCTCCATGAAAGATTGTTGTAACTCTGTGAGATGAATTCACACATCACAAAGCAGTTTCAGAGAAAGCTTCTTTCAAGTTTTTATCTGACGACATCTCCTGTTTCACTATCGGCCTCAATGCCCTCCCAAATATATCCCAATGCAGATTCCACAAAAGGAGTGTTAACAAACTGCTCAATGAAAGAGTGGTGTAACTCTTTGAGATGAATTTACACATCACAAAGGAGTTTCTCCAAAGACTTCTCTCCAGGTGTTATCTGAGGACATCTACTTTTCCACCATAGCACTAAATGTGCTCACAATATTCCGTTTCAGATACTATGACAACAGTGTAAGTAAACTGTTCCATGAAAACAAAGTTGTAACTCAGAAAGATGAATTCACACGTCACAAAGCAGTGTCTCAGAAAGCTTCTTTCAAGTTTTCAGTTGAAGGAGGATATTTCCTTTGTCACCGTGGGCTTCAAAGTGATCCAAAATATCCCTTCTCAGATTCCACAAAAACAATGCTAGCAAACTACTCCAAGAAAGACTGGTGTAACTCTGTGAGATGCATTCCTGCATCACAAAGCGGTTTCTCAGAAGACTTCTCTTCAGTTTTTATCTGAGGATATTACCTTTTTCACCCTAGGACTTAATGCCCTCAGAATATCAAATTGCAGACTCCATGAAAACAGAGTTAGCAACCTGCTCAATGTAAAGAAAGGTGTAAATCAGGGAGCCGAATTCACACATCACAAAGCAGTTTCTCTGAAAGCTTCTTTCTAGTTTTTATCTGAAGGTATTTCCTTTGTCAGCATAGGCTTCAGAATGATCAAAAATATCCCCTCTCTGTTTCCACAATAAGTGCTAGCAAATGATTCCATGAAAGAGTGATGTAACTCTGTGAGAGGAATTCACTCAGCACAAAGTAGTTTCTCAGAACACTTCTCTCCAGTTTCTATCTGAGGATATTTCCTTTTTATCTGAGGACATTTCCTTTTTCACCATCGGCCTCAATGTCCTCCCAAGTGTCCCATTACAGATTCCACAAAAACAGAGTTAGAAAACTGCACATTGTAAAGAAAGGTGGAAATCTGTGAGATGAATTCACACATCAAAAGTAGCTTCTCCGAAAGCTTCTCTGCAGTTTTTATCTGAGGATATTTCCCTTTTCACCATAGCCCTCAATGCACTCGCAATATCCCATTGCAGATTAAATGAAAAGAGTGTTAGTAAACTCCTCCATGCAAAGAACGGTGTAACCTTGTGAGATGAATTCAGACATCATGAAGCAGTTTCTCAGAAAACTTCTTTCAAGTTTTTATCTGAGGATATTTCATTTGTCACCATAGGCTTCCAAGCGATCCAAAATATCCCTTCTCAAATTCCACAAAATCA
Organism: Piliocolobus tephrosceles; assembly: GCF_002776525.5. Classification (NCBI taxonomy): domain Eukaryota; kingdom Metazoa; phylum Chordata; class Mammalia; order Primates; family Cercopithecidae; genus Piliocolobus; species Piliocolobus tephrosceles. Next base: position 467,440 of record NW_022312908.1, on the reverse strand, counting down.
GTGATTGCAAAGTGCTCCATGAAAGAGTAATGTAGCTCTGTGAGATGAATTCACATATCACAAAGCAGCTTCTCAGAAGACTTCTCTCCAGTTTTTATTTTAGGATATTTCCTTTTTCATCATAACATTCAATGCCCTCAGAATATCAAATTTCAGACTCCACGAAAACAGAGTTAGCAACCTGCTCAATGTAAAGAGAGTTCTAAGTCTGTGAGCCAAATTCCCACATCACAAAACAGTTTCTCAAAAAGCTTGTTTCTAATCCATCCAAAATATCCCTTCTCAGATTCCACAAAATCAGTGCTAGCAAACTGCTTCAAGAAAGAGTGATGTAATTCTGTGAGATGAATGTACACATCAATGAGAAGTTTCTCAGAAAGCTTCCTACTAGATATTATCAGGTGATATTTCCGAGTTCACCATACCCCTCAATGCTCTCCAGAATATCCCACTGCAGATTCTGCAAAAGCAGTGTTAGCACACTGCTCAATGAAAAACTGGTGCAACTCTGTGAGATGAATTCACACATCAGTAAGCATTTCTCAGAAATCTTCTTTCAAGTTTCAGTTGAGGGAGTATATTTTCTTTGTCACTGTAGTCTTCAGAGCAATCCAAAATAGAGCTTCTCAGATTCCACAACAGTGCTAGCAAACTGCTCCAAGAAAGAGTGGTGTAACTCTGTGAGATGAATTCCTGCATCACAAAGCAGTTTCTCAGAAGTCTTCTCTAGAGTATTTATCTGAGGATATTTTCTTTCTCACCACAGGACTCAATCCTCTCGGAATATCAAGTTGCAGACTCCACGAAAACAGAGTTAGTAAACTGCTCAATGTAAAGAAAGGTGAAACTCTTTGAGATGAATTCACACATCACAAAGCAGTTTCTCAGAAGAATTCTCTAAAGTTTTTATCTGAGGACATTTCCTTTTTCACCATAGCACTCTAAGCACTTGCAATATCCCATGCAGATTAAACGAAAACAGTGTTAGTAAACTCCTCCACGAAAAGAACATTGTAGCTTTGTGAGATGAATTCACACAAAACAAAATAGTTTCTCAGAAAGTTTCTTTCTAGTTTTCATCTGAGGATATTTCCTTTGTCACCATAGGCTTCAAAGTGATCCAAAATATCCCTTCTCAGATTCCAAAAAAAACAGTGCTAGCAAATTGTTCCATGAAAGAGTAGTGTAATTCTGTGAGATGAATTCACACAGCACAAAGCAGTTTCTCAGAAAGGTTCTTTCCTGTTTTTATCTGAGGATATTTCCTATTTAAACACAGGCCTCAATGCAGTCTCGTATATCATATTGCAGATTCCACGCAACCAGTCTTAGCAAACTTCTCAATGAAAACAATTCTGTATCTTTGTGAGATAAATTCACATATCACAAAGCAGTTTTTGAGAAAGTTTCTTTCTAGTATTTATCTGAGAATTTTTCCTTTGTCACAATAGGCTTCAAACCAATTCATTCTCAGATTCCACAAGAACAGTGCTAGTAAACTGCTCCATGAAAGAGTGGTGTATTTCCTTTTTCACCATAGCACTCAAGGCACTTGCAATAACCCATTGCACATTCCATGGAAACAATGTTAGTAAACTGTTCCATGAAAAGAAAGGTGTAACTCTGAGAGATGAATTAACACATGACAAAGCAGTTTCTCTGAGGCTTCTTTCTAGTTTTTATCTGGGGATATTTCCATTGTCACCATAGGGTTCAAAGTTCAAAAATATCCATTCTCAGATTCCAGAAAAACAGTGCTAGCAAACTGCTGCATGAAAGAGTAATGTCACACTGAGATGAATTCCTGCATCACAAAGCAGTTTCTCAGAAAACTTCTCTCCAGGTTTTATTTGTGGATATTTCCTTTTTCGCCATAGGACTCAATGCCCTCAGAATATCAAATAGCAGACTCCACAAAAACAGAGTTAGCAACCTCCTCAATGTAAAGAGAAAGTTGTACTCTGTGACCCGAATTCACACATCACACAGCATTTTCTCAGAAAGCTTGTTTCCAGTTTTAATCTGAGGATATTTCATTTGTCACCATAGGCTTCAAAGCCATCCAAAATATCCCTTATCAGATTCCACAAAAACAGTGCAAAAAAACTGTTCCATTAAAACAAAGGTGTAACACTGTGAGAAGAATTCACTCATCTCAAAGCTGTTTCTCAGAACATTCTCTCCAGTTTTTATTTGAGGACATTTCCTTTTTCACCATAGAACTTAATGCACTCAGAATATCGCATTGAAGATTCCACGAAAACAGAGTTAGCAAACTGCTTAATGTAAAGAAAGGTGTAACTGTGGTAGATGAATTCACACATCACAAAGAAGTTTCTCCGAGAGCTTCTCTAAAAGTTTTGTCTGAGGATACTTCCTTTTTCACCATAGCACTCAATGCACTCGCAATATCCCATTGCAGATTAAATGAAAACAGTGTTAATAAACTGCTCCATGAAAAGAACTTTGTGAGATGAATTCACACAGAACAGGGCAGTCTCTAAGAAAGCTTCTTTCTAGTTTTTATCTGAGGATATTTCCTTTTTTACCATGGGCTTCAATGCAATCCAAAGTATCCCTTCTCATATTCTACAGAAGCAGTGGCAACAAACTGCTTCATGAAAAGCGTGGTGTAACTCTGTGAGATGAATTCACACGTCACAAAGTAATTTCTCACAAAGCTTGTTTTCAGTTTTAATCAGAGGATATTTCCTCAATGCCCTCCCCCATATCTCTTTGTAGATTCCGCGCAGTTATAGCAAACTTCTCAATGAAAACAATCATGTAACACTGTAAGATAAATTCACACATCACAAGCAGTTTCTCAGAAAGCTTATTTCTAGTTTTTATTAGAGGATATTTCCGTTTTCACCATAGGCCTCAATGTGCCAAAGAATATCAGATTGCAGATTCTGCGAAAAGAGTGTTAGCAAACTGCTCCATGAAAGAGTGACATAACTCTGTGAGAAGAATTCACACATCTCTAAGCAGTTTCTCAGAAAGCTTCTTTCAAGTTTTTAGTTGAGGGAGGGTATTTCCTTTGTCACCATAGGCTTCAAAGCCATCCAAAATATCCCTTCTCAGATTCCACAATAACAGTGCTTGCAAACTGCTCCATGAAAATAAAGGTTCAACTACGTGCGATGAATTCCCACATCACAAAGCAGTTTCTCAGAATACTTCTCTCCAGTTTTTATCTGAGGATATTTCATTTTTCACAATAGCACTCAATGCCCTCGGAATGTCATATTGCAGACTCCACGAAAACAGAGTTAGCAACCTGCTCAAGGTAAAGAAAGTTGTAACGCTGTGAGACGAATTCACACATCACATAGCAGTCTCTAAGAAAACTTCTTTCTTGTTTTTATCTGAGGATATTTCCTTTTCAAACACAGGCCTCAGTATGCTCTTGTATATCTCATGGCAGATTCCATGAAAACAGTGTTGGCAAACTTCTCAATGAAAACAATGGTGTAACTCTGTGAGAAGAATTCACACATCACAAAGCATTTCTCAGAAGGCTTTCCTACAGTTTTTATGTGATGATATTTCATTTTTCACCGTAGGACTCAATGCCCTTGGAATATCTCATGGGAGATTCCATGAACAAAGTTTCAGCAAACTGCTCAATGTAAAGAAAGGTGTATCTCTGTGAGACGAGTTCACACATCACAAAGCAGTGCACTCCCAAATATCACTTTGCAGATTCTACAAAAACAGTGTTAGCAAACTGCTTCATGAAGAGAAAGGTGTAACT
>NW_022312908.1:460659-463673 GCF_002776525.5 Piliocolobus tephrosceles | reverse complement strand
ACATCACAAGTCAGTTCTACAGAAAGCTTCATTCTGATTTTTATCAGAAGATATTTCCTTTGGTCGTATAGTCTTCAAAGTGATTCGAAATATCCGTTCTCAGATTCCACAAAATCAGGGCTAGCAAAGAGCTTCATGAAATACAGGAGTAATTCATTGAGTTGAATTCACACATCCCAAACAGTTTCTCAGAAAACTTCTTTCTTTTTTCAGCTGAGGCCATTTGTGGTCCCAACGCGCCCCCATGTGTCTCATTGCATATTCTTCAAAAACATTGTTAGCAAGCTTCTCACTGAAAACATTGACGTAACTCTGTGAGCTGAATTCACCCACAACAAAGCAGTTTCTGAGAAGGCCTCTCTGCAGTTTTAATCTGAAGATATTTCGTTTTTCACCCTGGCATTCAACGATATCCAAGTTATCACTTCTGAGATTCCATAAAAACATTGCTAGCAAACTCCTCCATGGAAGAGTGGTGTAACTCTGTGAAATGAATTCACACATCACAGAGCAGTTTTGCAGAAAGCTTCTGTCATGTTTTTAATTGAGGATATTTCCTTTGTCCTTATACTCTTCAATCCGATCCGAAATATCAGTTATCAGTATCCTCAAAAAGAGTGCTAGCAAACGGTTCCATGAAATAGTGGTGTAGCTCTGTGAGATGAAATCGCATATCACAAAGCAATTTCTCAGGAAGGTTGCTTCTCATTTTTATCTGAGGGTATTTCCTTTGTCCATATAGTCTTCATAGAGATTCCAAATATCCCTTCCCAGATTCAACAAAAAGAGTGGTAACACAATGCTCCATGAAAGGATGGTGTATCTCTGTGAGATGAATTCACACATCAGATAGCAGTTTCTCAGAAACATTCTTTCTAGTTTTTATCTGAGGATATTTCCTTTTTCACCATGGGCTTCAATGTGATCAAAGATAACAGTTCTGAGATTCCACAAAAGCAGTGCTACCAAATAGATCCATGAAAAGAATGGTGTAACTCTGTGGGATGAATTCACCTATTGCAAAGTAGTTTCCAGAAAGCTTCCTTCTAGTTTTTATCTGAGGATATTTCCTTTTTCACCATTGGCCTCAATGCAATCCTGAATGTCAAATTGCAGATTTCATGAAAAAAAGTTAGCAAACTGTTCAAAGAAAGAATGGTGTAACTCTGTGAGATGAATTCACACTTCACAAAGCAGTTTCTCAGAAGGCTTATTTCTAGTTGTAATCTGTGGATATTTCCTTTGTCTCCATAGTCTTCTTTGCAATCCAAAGTACCCCTTCTCAGATTTCACAGAAACAGTGCTACCAAACTACTCCTTGAAAAGAATGCTGTATATGTTTGAGATGAATTCACACATCACAAGGCAGTTTCTCAGAAAGCTACTTTCAATTTTTTATTGGAGGATATTTTATTTTTCATCACAGGAATCAATATTCTCCTGAATATCCCATTTTAGATTTCACTAAAACAGTGTAAGCAAATTGCTCTATGAAAAGAATGGTGCAACTCTGTATGATTAATTTCCCCATCAAAAAGCATTTTCTCAGAATGCTTCTTTCTTATAGTAATCTGAGGATATCTCCATTGTCGCCATAGGCTTCAATGCAATTCAAAATATACCTTCTCAGATTCCATGAAAACATTGAGACCAAACTGTTCCTTCAATGGAAAGGTTTAACTCTGTGAGATGAATTCACACATCACAAAGCAATTTCTCAGAAGCTTCTCTCCAGTCTTTATCTGAGGAAATATCCTTTTTCACCGTTTGCCTCAATGCTCTCCAGAATATTCCATTGAAGATTCCACGAAAACAGTGTAAGCAAGCTGCCCAATTAAATGAATGGTGTAGCTCTGTGAGATGAATTCACAGATCACAAAGCAGTTTCTCAGAAAGCTTATTTCTAGTTGTAATCTGCCGATATTTCCTTTGTCACTATAGTCTTCAATGTGATCCAAAATATCCCTTCTCAGATTTCACAAAAACAGTGCCACCAAACTACTCCATGAAGAGAAAGTGGTAAGTGTTTGAGATGAATTCACACATCACAAAGCAGTTTCTCAGAAAGCTACTTTCTAATTTTTATCTGAGGATATTTCCTTTGTCACCAGAGGCTTCAATGCGATCTAAAATATCCCTTCACAGATACCTCAAAAACAGGACTACCAAACAGCTCCATGAAAAGAATGTTGTACCTCTGAGATATGAATTCACCCATCACAGAGCCATTTCTCAGAACGCTTCTTTCTAGTTTTTATCAGAGTATATATATTTTTTTTACCAAAGGACTCAATGCGCTCCGAAATAGCCCATTGCAGATTCAGCCAAAACAGTGTTAGCAAACTGCTCAGTGAAAATAAAGGTATAACTCTGTCAGATGAATTCACACATCATGAAGCAGTTTCTCAGAAAGTTTCTTTCTAGTTGTAATCTGAGGATATTTCCTTTGTCATCATAGGCTTCAATGCGATACAAAATATACCTCCTCAGATTCCATAAAAACGTTGATGCCAAACTGTTCTTTCAACAGAAAGGTTTAACACTATGAGTTGAACGCACCCATCACGAAGCAATTTCTCAGAAGGGTTCTCTGCAGTTATAATCTGAGGACGTTTCCTTTTTCACCATGGGCCTCAATGTGCTCCCGAATATCGCATTGCAGATTCCACTAAAACAGTGTTAGCAAACTGCTGAATGAAAAGAAGGTGTAACTCTATGAGAAGAATTGACATATCAGAAAGCAATTTTTCAGAAAGCTTCTTCTTCCTAGTTTTTATCTGAGGATATTTCCATTTACACCATAGGATTCAATCAACTCCCGAGCATCCCATTGCAGATTCCATGAAAACAGTGTTAGAAAACTGTTCAATGAAAAGAAAGTTGTAAGTCTGTGAGATGAATTCACACATCACAAAGTAGGTTCTTGGAAAGCTTCATTCTCGTTTTTATCTGAGGATGTTTCCTTTCTCACCATAGTCTTCAAAACGCTCCCAAATGTCTCTTTTCATATTCCA
>NW_022312908.1:431605-460649 GCF_002776525.5 Piliocolobus tephrosceles | reverse complement strand
CACCATAGACTTCAATGTGCTCCAAAATATCACTTCTTATATTCCAGAAAAACAGTAATTCCAAACTCCTCTATCAAAAGAAAGTTTTAACCCTGTGAGATGATTGCATGCATCACAAAGTAGTTTCTTGGGAAGCTTATTTCTAGTTTTTATCTGAGAGTATCTTCTTTTTCACCATAGTCCTCAATCCACTCCTGAATATCCCACTGCAGATTCCACAAAAGCAATGTTACCAAATTGCTCAATGAAAAGAACATTTTAACACTTTGAGATGAATTCAAACATCATAAAGGAGTTTCTTGGAAAGCTTCTTTCTACTTTTTATCTGAGGATATTTCATTTTTCATCATAGGGTTCAATCCACTCCCGAATATCCTAGTGCAAATTCCTCAAAAACAGTGTTACTAAACTGCTTAATGAAAAGAAAGGTTTAACTCTGTGAGATGAATTCAAACATCACAAAGCAGTTTCTCAGAAAGCTTCTTTCTTATTTTCTCTGAGGATATTTTCTTTTTCACCATAGGTTTCAATGCACTCCAAAATATCCCTTCTCAGATTCAACAAAAACAGTGATTCCAAACTGCTCAATAAAAAGAAAGATATAACTCTATGAGATGAATGCACACATCACAGAACAGTTTCTCTGAAAGCTTCTTTCCAGTTTTCATCTGAAGATATTTCCTTGTTCACCAAGGCCTCAATTCACCCCCAAATGTTCCTTCATAGATTTGTCAAAGACAGTGATTCAGAACTGTGCAATATAAGGAAAGGTTTAAGTCTGCAAGATGAGTGCACACATGACAAAGCAATTCCTCTGAAAGTGTCTTTCTATTTTTTATCTGAAGATACTTACTTCTTCACTTTTGGCTTCAGTGCACTCCAAAATATCCCTTTGTAGATTTTACACAAACAGTGTTTCCACACTGTGCAAAGAAAATAAAGGTATAACTCTGTGAGAGAAATGCCCGCTTCACAAAGCAGAATTTCATAAATCTTCTTCCTAGTTTTATCTGAGGATAATTAATGTTTCCCCTTAGGCTTCAAAGCACTCCCAAATATCCCTTTGATATTTGTTCAAAGACAGAGTTGTGGAAGTGTGCAATGTAAAGAAAGGTTTAATTCTGTGAGATGAATGCACACATCACAAAACAGTTTCTAGGGAAATTTCTTTCTTCTTTTTGCTGAGGATATTTCCCTTTTCACCACAGGTTTCAAGGTTCTCTGAAATATCTGTTTATAGATTTTACACAAACAGTGTTTCCACACTGCTCAATGAAAAGGGAGGTATAGTGCTGTGAGTGGAATGTACACATCGGAAAGCAGCTTGTCAGAAAGCTGCTCTCCATTATTTATGTGAAGATATTTCCTGTTTCATGATAGGCCTCAATGCGCTCCCAAATATCCCTTTGCAGATTCCACAAAAACAGTGTTACTAAACTACTAAATGAGAAGAAACGTTTAACTCTTTGAGATGAATTCACACCTCACAAAGTAGTTTCTCAGAAAGGCAATTTCTAGTTTTTATCTGAGGATATTTACTTTGCCACCATAGACTTCAATGCGATCCAAAATATCCCTTCTCAGATTCCACAAAAACAGTGCTATCAAACTGTTCCATGAAAAGAAGAGTGTAACTCTGTGAAACGAATTCACACATTACATAGCAGTTTTTCAGAAAATAGTTTTCTAGTTTTTATCTGAGGATGTTTCCTCTTTCACCATAGGGCTCTATGTGCTGCCAAAAATCCCATTGCAGATTCTGCAAAAACAGTGTTAGCAAACTGCTCAATGAAAAGGAAAGTGCAACTCTGTGAGATAAAATCACACATCACAAAGCAGTTTCTCACAAAGCTCCTTTCTAGTTGTAATCAGGGGAATGCAATCAAAAATATCCCTTCTCAGATTCAACAAAAAATTTGATGTCAAACTTTTCCTTCAACAGAAAGGTTTAACTCTATGAGATGAATGCACACATCACAATAGTTTCTCAGAAGGCTTCCCTGCAGGTTTTATCTGCGGATATTTCCCTTTTCACCATAGGCCTCATTGCGCTCCCTAATTTCCCATTGCAGATTCCACGGAAACAGTGTTAGGAAAATGTTCAATGAAAAGAAAGGTGTAACTCTGTAAGGGGAATTCACATATTACAAAGCAGTTTCTCAGAAAGCTTCTTTCTAGTTTTTATGTGAGGACACGTCCTTTGTCACCATAGGCTTCTATACGATCCAAAGTACTCCTTCTCAGATTCCCCAAAAACAGTGGTACCAAACTGCTCCATGAAAAGAATGGTGTAACTCTGTGACATTAATACACACATCACAAAGCAGTTTCTCAGAAAGATTCTTTATACTTTTTATCTGAGGATATTTCGTTTGTCACCATAGACTTCAACATCATCCAAAATATCCCATCTCAGATTCCTCAAAAACACTGATGCCAAATTGCTCCCTCATCAGAAACGTTTAACTCTATGAGATGAATGCACACAACACAAAGTAGTTCCTCAGAAGGCATCTCTCCAGTTTTTATCTGAGTATATTTCTTTTTTCACTATAGGCCTCAATGCACTCCTGAATATCCCATTGCAGATTCCCTGAGAGCCACGTTAGCAAACTGTTTAATGAAAATAAAGGTGTAACTCTGTGATATTAATTCACACACCACAAAGCATTTCCTCAGAAGGCTTCTTTCTGGTTTTTATCAGAGAATATCTCCTTTTTCACCCTAGACTTCAATGAACTCCTGATTATCCCATTGCAGATTGCACAAAAACAGTGTTAGCAAGCTGCTCAATGAAATGAGCAGTGTAACTCTGTGAGATTAATTCACACATCACAAAGCAGTTTCTCAGGAGGCTTCTCCCCAGTTTTTATCTGATGATATTTCTTTTTTTCACCATGGGCCTCAATGCGCTCCCAAATATCCCACTGCAGATTGCATGAAAAGAGTGTTAGCAAACTGCTCAATGAAAAGAATTGTGTAACTCTGTGAGATAAATTATCACATCACAAAGTGGTTTCCCAGAAATTTTCTTTGTAGTTTTTCTATGAGGATATTTTCTTTGTCACCAAATACTTTGTTGCACTCCCAAATATTCTATTGCAGACTCCATGAAAACTGTGTTATCAAAAGGCTCAAAGAAAAGCATGGCATAGCTTTGTGAGATGAATTCACCCATCACAAAGCAGTTTCTCAGAAAACTTCTCTCTAATTTTATCTGAGGATACTTCCATTTTCACCTTAGACCTCAATGTGCCCAAAAATATCCCTTTGCAGATTCCACAAAAACAGTGTTTGCAAACTGCACCATGAAAGGAAAGATGTTTCTGTGAGATGAATTCACACATCCCAAAGAACTTTCTCAGAAAGCTTCTCTCTAGTTTTTAATCTGAGTGTATTTACTTAGTCACCATAGGCTTCATGGCGATCAAAAATATCCCTTCTCAGATTCCCCAAAAACAGTGCTACCAAACTGATCCATGAAAGGAATCGTGTAACTGTCTGAGAGGAATAAACATATAATAAAGCAGTTTATCAGAGGGCTTCTTTCTAGTTTTTATATGAGGATATTTCCTTTGTCACTATAAGCTTCAATATGCTCCGAAATATACCATTGTAGATTCCAAGAAAACAGTGTTAGCATACTGCTCCGTGAAAGGAACAGTGTAACTCTCTGCCTTGAATTCAAACATCACAAAGCAGATTCTCAGAAAGTTTATTTCTAGTTTTTCTATGAGGATATTTCCTTTTTCACTATAGACCTCAATGCACTCCAAGATATCCCTTTGCAGATGCCATGAAAACCCTGTTAGCAAACTGCTCCATGAAAATAAACGTGTAAATCTGGGAGATGCATTCACACATCACAAGGCAGTTTCTCAGGAAGCTTCTTTCTAATTTTTATCTGAGGATATTTCCTTTGTCACCATAGGCTTTAATGTGATCCAAAACATCCTTTCTCAGAATCCACATAAACAGTGCTACCAAATTGCTCCATGAAAAGGGTCGTGTAACACTGTGAGATGAATTCATAAAACACAAAGTAGTTTTTCAGAAAGCTTCTTTCTAGTTTTTATCTGAGAATATTTCCTTTTTCACAATATGCCTCAATGAACTCCCAAATATCCCTTTGCAGATTCCATGAATACAGTGTTAGCAAACTGTTCCATGAAAAGATAGGTGTAACTCTGTGAGATGAATTCACACATCACAAAGGACTTTATCATAAAGCTTCTTTCTAGTTTTAATCTGAGGATATTTCGTTAGCCACCATAGGCTTCAATGTGATCCAAAATATCCCTTCTCAGATTCCCCAAAAACAGTGCTACCAAACTGCTCCATGAAAAGAATCATGTCATTCTGTGAGATGAATTAATACATCACAAAGCAGATTCTCAGAAAGCTTCGCTCTAGTTTTCATATGATGATATTTCGCTTGTCACCCTAGCTTCAATGCAATCCGAAATATCCCATTGAAGAGTCCAAGGAAACAGTGTTAGGAAACTGCTCACTGAAAAGTACAGTGTAAGCCTGTGAGATGAATTCACACATCACCAAGAAGTTTCTCTGAGGATATTTCCCTTGTCACCATAGGCTTTAAGGCAATCCAAAATATCCCTTCTCAGATTCCCCAAAAACAATGCAACAAAACTGCTGCATGCAAAGTATCGTGTAACTCAGTGAGATGGATTCACATTTCACAAAGCATTTTCTAAAAAGCTTCCTTCTAGATTCTTCCTGAGGATATTTCCTTGTCACCATAACTCCAATGTGCTCTGAAACATTCCATTGCAGATTCTAAGAAAACAGTGTGAGCAAAGTGCTTAATGAAATGATCAGTGTAAATCTGTGAGTTGAGTTCACATGTCACAAAGCAGTTTATCAGAAAGCTTCTTTTTGGTTTTTATCTGATTATACTTTCTTTGTCACCATTTGCTTCAAAGCGCTCCAAAATATCATATTGCAGACTCCTTGAAAACAGTGTTAGCAAACTGCTCAATAAAAGAATGGTGTATCGCTGTGAGATGAAATCACATGTCACAAAAAACTTTCTCAGAAAGCCTCTTTCTAGTTTTTACCTGAGTATAATTCCTTTGTCACCATCGGCCTCAATGTGATACAAAATATACCTTTTCAGTTTGCCCTAAAACAGTGCTACGAAACTGATCCATTAAATAAATGGTGTAACTCTGTGAGATGAATTAACACATCACAAAGCGGTTTCTCAGAATGCTTCTTTATAGTTTTTATATGAAGATATTTCCTTAGTCACAGTAAGCTTCAATGTGCTGTGAAATATTCCTTTGCAGATTCCAAGAAAACATTGTTAGCAGACTGCTAAATGAAAAGAACTTTGCAAATCTGTGAGATGAATTCACATATTAAAAAGCAGTTTCTCAGGTAGGTTCTATCCAGTATTTATTTAATGATACTTCCTTATTCACCATCGGCCTCAATATGCTCCCAAATATCCCTTTGCATATTCCACGAAAACAGTATTGGCAAACTGCTCTATGAAAAGAAAGGTGCAACACTGTGAGTTGAATTCCCAAGTTATAAAGCAGTTTCTCAGAAAGCTTCTCTCTAGTTTTTGACTGAGGTATTTCCTTTGTCACCATAAGCTTCAATGCACTCCAACAAATCCCTTTGCAGATTCCTAGAAAACGATATTAGCAAACTGCTCAATGAAAAGAACAGTGTAACTCTGTGGGATGAATTCACACATTATAAAGAAGTTTCTCAGAAAGCTTCTTTCTAATTTTTATCTGAGGATAATTCTTTTTTCACTATAGGAATCAATGAGTGTCCAAATATCCCTTTGCACATTCCACAAAAACAGCGTTAGCAAACTGCTACATGAAAAGAAAGGTGTAACAATGTGAGGTGAATTCACACATCTCAAAGATATTTCTGAGAAAGCTTCTTTCTCATTTTTATCTGAGGATATTTCCTTTGTCACCATAGGCTTCAAAGTGATAAAAGATATCCTTTCTCTAATTCCCCAAAAACAGTGCTAACAGATTGATTCATGAAATGAATAATGCAATGCTGTGAGATGAATTATTTTTCTCAGAAAGTTTCCTTGTAGTTTTGGTCTGAGGATATTTTCTTTGTCACCATAAGCTTCAATGAGCTCTGAAATATCCCATTGCAGATTCCAAGAGAGCAGTGTGAGCAAAATGCTCAATGAAAAGAACAGTGTAACTTTGTGAGATGAATTAACCAATCACAAAACAGTTTCTCAGAAAGCATTTTTCTAGTTTTTGTCAGGATATTTCCTTTGTCATCATAAGCTTCAATGCAGTTCAAAATATCCCACTGCAGATTCCAAGAAAGCAGTGTTAGCAAACTGCTCAATGAAAAGAAGAGTGCATCTCTTTGAGATGAACTGACACAACACAATGCAATTTATCAGCAACCTTCTTGTTGGTCTTTATCTGAGGATAGTTCCTTTTTCACCACAGGCTTCACTGTGCTCTGAAATATCCTATTGCAGGTTCCACGAGAAAAATGTTATCAAAGTGTTCATTGAAAAGAATGGTGTAGATCTGTTAGATGAATATACAAATCATGAAGCAGCTTTTCAGAAAACTTTTTTCTCGTTTTTGTCTGAGGATATTTCCTTTTACACTATCGGCCTCAATGTACTCCAAAATGTCCCTTTCTAGATTTCATGAAACCAGTGTTAACAAATTTCTCCATAAAAAGAAACATGTAGCTCTGTGAGATGCAATCACACATGAAAAGGAAGTTTCTCAGAATGCTTCTTAACATTTTTGCCAGAGGAGAGATCCTTAGTCACTATAGGCTTCAAGTGAATCCAAATTATCCCTTCTCAGATTCCCCAAAACAGTGCTAACAAACAGATCCATGAAAAGTATTGTGCAAAACAGTGGAATGAATGAAAACATCACAAAGCGGTTTCTCAGAAAGCTTATTTCTAGTATTTAAATGAGGATATTTCCTTTGTCACCAAAAGCTTAAATTGGTCAGAAATATCCCATTGAAGATTGCAAGAAAACAGTGTTAGCAAACCACTCAATGAAAAAAGCAGTGTACTCTTGTGAGATGAATTCACACATCACAAAGAACTTTCTCTGAAAGTTTCTTTTTGGTATTTATCTGAGGATATTTCCTTTGTCACCAAAAGCTTCAATGCAATCCAAAATATCCTTTCTCAGATTCCCTAAAAACAGTGCTACCAGTCTGCTCCATGAAAAGAATTGTATAACGCTGTGAGATGAATTCAAGAATAACAAAACAGTTTCTCAGAGAGAATCTTTCTACTTTTTATCTGAGGATATTTCCCTTTTCACAATAAGTTTCAATGCACTCTGAAATACCTCATTGCAGATTCCAAGAAAACAGTGTTAACCGACTGCTCAATGAAAAACACAGTGTAACTATGAGAGTTGAATTCACACATCACAAAGCAGTTTCTCAGAAAGCTTCTTTTTGGTATTTCTCTGAGAATATTTCTTTGTCACCATAGGCATCAATGCCCTCCCAAATATCCTACGGCAGATTCCATGAAAACAGTGTGATCAAACTGCTCAATGAAAAGTACAGTGTAAATCTTTGAGATGATTTCACACATCACAAAGCAGTTTCTCAGAAATCTTCTTTTTGCTTTTCCTATGAGGATATTTCCTTTTTCACTATAGGCCTCAATGCACTCCCAAATATCCCTTTGCAGATTCCAGGGAAACTGTGTTAGCAAACTGCTCCATGAAAAGTAAGTTGTAGTACTGTGAGAAGAATTCACACAATACAAAGAACTTTCTCAGAAAGCTTCTTTCTACTTTTTTCTGAGGATAATTTCTTTTTCACCATAGGCCTCAAAGCATTCCCAAATATTCCTTTACAGATTCAGTAAAAACAGTGTTAGCAAGCTGCTCCATGAAAATAAGGTGTATCTCTGTGAGATACATTCATACATCACAAAACAGTTTCTCAAAAAGGTTCTTTCTCCTTTTACTATGAGGATATTTACTTTTTCACTATAGTCCTCAATAAGCTCACAAATATCCCTTTGCGGATTCCGCAAAAACTGTGCTAGCAAACTGCTCTGTGAAAAGAAAGGTGTAATTCTGTGAGATGAATTCACACATCACAAAGAACTTTCTCAGAAAGACGCTTTCTAGTTTTTATCAGATTGTATTTCCTTGGTCACCATAGACTTCAATGTGATACAAAATATCCCTTCTCAGATTCCCCAAAAACAGAGCTACCAAACTGACCCATGAAAAGAGTTGTGTAGCTCTGTGAGATGAAATAACGCATCATAAAGCCATTTCTCAAAAAGCTTCTTTCTAGTTTTTATATGAGGATATTTCCTTTGTCACCATAAGCTTCAATGAACTCTCAAATATCTCATTGCACATTCTAAGAATACAGTGTTACCAAACTGTACAATGAATAGAACATTGTATCTCTCTGAGTTGCATTCACACATCATGAGGAAGTTTCTCAGAAAGAATCTTTCTATTTTTTATCTGAGAACATTTCATTTTTCACCATAGGTTTCAAAGCACTCCCAAATATCCCTTTGCAGATTCCAAAAAAACAGTGTTAGGAAACTGCTCAATGAAAAGAAAGGTGTAACTCTGTAATATGAATTCATACATCACAAAGAACTTTCTCAGAAAGGTTGTTTCTAGTTTTTATCTGAATATATTTCCTTTGTCACCATAGGCTTCAATGCACTCGAAAACAACCCTTCTCAGATTCCCCAAAAACAGTGCAATCAAACTGATCCTAGAAAACAATTGTGTGACTCTGTGAGATTAATTCACAAATCACAAAGCAGTTTCACAGAATGTATATATCTAGTTTTTGTCTGGGGATTATTCCTTTTTCACAGTAAGTTTCAATGCGCTGTGAAATATCCCATTGAAGATTCCAAGAAAACAGTTTTAATAAACTGCTCAATTAAAAGAACAGTGAACTCTGTGAATTGGATTCACACATCAAAAGCAGTTTCTCATAAAGCTTCTTTTTGGGTTTTCTATGAGGATATTTTCTTTGTCTACATAGGCTTCAATGCACTCCCAATTATCCTATTGCAGATTCCATGAAAACAGTGTTATCAATCTGCTCAATGAAAAGAATGGTGGAATTCTTTGAGATGAATTCACACGTCAAAAAACAATTTCTCAGAAGGCTTCTTTTTGGTTATTCCATGAGGATATGTCCTTTTTCAATATAGGCCTAGTGTGCTCTCTTATATCCCTTTGTAGATTCCACAAAAACTGTGTTAGCAAACTGCCCAATGAAACGAAATGTGTAACTATGTGAGATGAATTCACACATCTCAAAGAACTTTCTCAGATTGCTTCTTTCTAGTTTTTATCTGAGGATATGTCCTTTGTCACCACAGGCTTCAATGTGCTCAGAAATATTCCCTTGCAAATTCCAGGAAAACAGTGTTAGCAAATTGCTCAGTGAATAGAACAGTGTAACTCTCTGACATGAATTCACATATCACAAAGCCGTTTCTCAGAAAGCTTTTTTCTAGTTTTTGTCTGAGAATATTTTCTTTTTCACAATATGCTTCATTGCACTCTGAAATATGCCACTGTAGATTACAAGTAACCAGTTCTAGCAAACTTTCCCATGAAAAGATCTGTGTAACTCTCTGCATTGAATTCACACATCACCAAGCAGTTCTCAGAAAGCTTCTTTCTAGTTTTTCTGTGAAGATATTCCCTTTTTCACTATAGGCCTCAAAGCACTCCCAAGTATCCCTTTGGAGATCCCACAAAAGCTGTGATAGCAAACTGCTCCATGAAAAGTAAGGTGTAACTCTGTGAGATGAATCCATGCATCACAAGGAACTTTCAGAGAAAGGTTCTTTCTAGTTTTCATCTGAGGATATTTCCTTTGTCAGCATGGGTTTCAAGGCATTAAAAAAGATCCTTTCTCAGATTTACCAAAATCAGTGCTAACAGAGTGATGCATGAAAAGAATCGTGTTACACTGTGTGATGAATTAACACATCTCATAGTGGTTTCTTAGAAATCTTTTTCTAGTTTTTATATGAGGATATTTCCTTTGTCACCACAGGCTTCCATGGGATCGAAAATATCCCATCTCAGTTTCCCGAAAAACAGTACTACCAAATTGCTCCATGACAAGAGTCATGCAACTCTGAAATGAATTCACAAATCACAAAGGAGCTTCTCAGAAAGTTTCTTTCTAATTATGGTCTGTGGATATATCCTTTGTCACCATTAGCTTCAATGTGCTCTGAAATTTACTATTGCAGGTTCCAGGGAAGTAGTGTTAGCAAACTACCCATTGAAAAGAACAGCATAACTATGTTAGATGAATTCAGACATCACAAAACATTTATTTTCTCAGAAAGCTTCTTTTTTTTGTTTTTATCTGAGAATATTTCCTTTGTCACAATAGGCTTCAATGTGATCCAAAATATCCCTTCTCAGATTCCCCCAAAACAGTGCTACCAAACTGCTCTATGAAAGGAATCGTGTAACTCTGTGTGATGAATTCACAAACCTCAGAGCAGTCTCTCAGAAAGGTTCTTTCTAGTTTTGGTCTGAGGATCTTTCCTTTTTCCCAATAAGCTTCAATGCACTCTGAAATATCCCATGGAAGATTTCAAGAAAACAGAGTTAGCAAACTGTTAAATGAAAAGAACAGTGTAATTCCTTGAGTTGAATTCACACATCAGAAAGAAAGTTCTCAGAAATCTTCTTTTTGGTTTTTCCATGAAGATATTTCCTTTGTCAACCTAGGCATCAATGTGCACCCCAATATCCCTTTGCAGATTCCATGAAAACAGTGTTATCAAACTGCTGCATGAAAGTAAAGGTCACATTCTGTGAGATAAATTCACACATCACAAAGAACCTTCTCAGAAAGCTTCTTTCCAGTTTTTATCTTAGGATGTTTCTTTTGTCACCATAGCCATTAATGCAATCCCAAATATCTTATTGCATATTCCATGAAAACATTGTTACCAAACTCCTCAATGAAAAGTACGGTGTAACTCTGTGAGGTGAATTCACACTTCACAAAGAACTGTCGCAGAAAGCTTCATTCTAGTTTTTACCTGAGGATATATCCTTTGTCAACATAGGCTTCAATGTGATCCAAATTATTGCTTCTCAAATTCCCCAAAAACAGTGCTACCAAGCTGCTCTTCAGAAAGCATCATGTATCTCAGTGAAGTGAATTCACAAATCACAAAGCAGTTTCTCAGAAAGCTTCTTTTTCTTTTTATCTGAGGATATTTCCTTAGTCACCATAAGCTTCAGTGCGCACTGAAACATACCATTGCAGATTCCAAGAAAATGGTGTTAGCAAACTTCTCAATGAACAGGGAAGGGTGGAGCAAGATGGCCGAATAGGAACAGCTCCAGTCTCCAACTCCCAGCGCGAGTGACACAGAAGACTGGTAATGTCTGCATTTTCAACGGAGGTACTGGAGTCATCTCTCTGGGGAGTGCTGGACAATCGGTGCTGGTCAGCTGCTGCAGCCCGACCTGCGAGAGCTGAAGCAGGGCAAGGCATTGCCTCATCTGGGAAGTGCAAGGGGGAAGGGAATCCCTTTTCCTAGCCAGGCGAACAGAGACACACAACACCTGGAAAATCAGGTAATTCTCACCCCAATGCTGAGCTTTAAGGAAACAGACACACCAGGAGACTATACCCACACCTGGCTGGGAGGGTACCACAACCACGGAGCCTCCCTCATTGCTAGCACAGCAGTCTGCGATCTAACCACAAGGCAGCAGCGAGGCTGGGGGAGGGGCGCCCACCATTGCTGAGACTTAAGTAGGTAAACAAAGCCGCTGGGAAGCTCGAACTGGGTGGAGCTCACAGCAGCTCAAAGAAACCTGCCTGTCTTTGTAGACTCCACCTCTGGGGACAGGACACAGCAAGAAAACAACAGGGGAAGCAGCAGAGGCCTGTGCAGACCCGAACAACTCTGTCTGACAGCTTTGAAGAGAGCAGTGGATCTCCTAAAACGGAGGTTGAGATCAGAGAACGGACAGACTGCCTGCTCAAGTGGGTCCCTGATCCCTGAGTAGCCTAACTGGGAGACATCCCCCATTAGGGGCAATCTGACACCCCACACCTCGCAGGGAGGAGTACACCCCTGAGAGGAAGCTTCCAAAGTAAGAATCAGACATGTACACTCGCTGTTCAGCAATATTCTATCTTCTGCAACCTCTGCTGCTGATACCCAGGCAAACAGGGTCTGGAGTGGACCTCAAGCAATCTCCAACAGACCTACAGCTGAGAGTCCTGACTATTAGAAGTAAAACTATCAAACAGGAAGAACACCTATACCAAAACCCCATCAGTACGTCACCATCATTGAAGACCAGAGGCAGAAAAAACCACAAAGATGGGGAAAAAGCAGGGCAGAAAACCTGGAAATTCAAAAAATAAGAGCACAACTCCCCCTGGAAAGGAGCGCAGCTCATCGCCAGCAACGGATCAAAGCTGGTCAGAGAATGACTTTGACGAGATGAGAGAAGAAGGCTTCAGTCCATCAAACCTCTCAGAGCTAAAGGAGGAATTACGTACCCAGTGCAAAGAAACTAAAAATCTTGAAAAAAGAGTGGAAGAATTGATAGCTAGAATAATTAATGCAGAGAAGGTCATAAATGAAATGACAGAGATGAAAACCATGACATGAGAAATACGTGACAAATGCACAAGCTTCAGTAACTGACTCGATCAACTGGAAGAAAGAGTATCAGCGATTGAGGATCAAATGAATGAAATGAAGCGAGAAGAGAAACCAAAAGAAAAAAGAAGAAAAGGAAATGAACAAAGCCTGCAAGAAGTATGGGATTATGTCAAAAGACCAAACCTACGTCTGACTGGGGTGCCTGAAAGTGAGGGAAAAATGGAACCAAGTTGGAAAACACTCTTCAGGATATCATCCAGGAGAACTTCCCCAACCTAGTAGGGCAGGCCAACATTCAAATTCAGGAAATACAGAGAATGCCACAAAGATACTCCTCGAGAAGAGCAACTCCAAGACACATAATTGCCAGATTCACCAAAGTTGAAATGAAGGAAAAAATCTTAAGGGCAGCCAGAGAGAAAGGTCGGGTTACCCACAAAGGGAAGCCCATCACACTAACAGCAGACCTCTCAGCAGAAACTCTACAAGCCAGAAGAGAGTGGGGGCCAATATTCAACATTCTTAAAGAAAAGAATTTTCAACCCAGAATTTCATATCCAGCCAAACTAAGTTTCATCAGTGAAGGAGAAATAAAATCCGTTACAGATAAGCAAATGCTTAGAGATTTTGTCACCACCAGGCCTGCCTTACAAGAAACCCTGAAGGAAGATCTAAACATGGAAAGGAACAACCAGTACCAGCCATTGCAAAAACATGCCAAAATGTAAAGACCATCGAGGCTAGGAAGAAACTGCATCAACTAACGAACAAAATAAGCAGTTACTATCATAATGGCAGGATCAAGTTCACACATAACAATATTAACCTTAAATGTTAATGGACTAAATGGTCCAATTAAAAGACACAGACTGGCAAAGTGGATAAAGAGTCAAGACCCATCAGTCTGCTGTATTCAGGAGACCCATCTCACATGCAGAGACATACATAGGCTCAAAATAAAGGGATGGAGGAAGATCTACCAACCAAATGGAGAACAAAAAAAAAGCAGGGGTTGCAATCCTAGTCTCGGATAAAATAGACCTTAAACCAACAAATGGAAGAACATACCATGCTCATGGATAGGAAGAATCAATATCGTGAAAATGGCCGTACTGCCCAAGGTTATTTATAGATTCAATGCCATCCCCATCAAGCTACCAATGATTTTCTTCACAGAATTGGAAAAAACGGCTTTAAAATTCATATGGAAACAAAAAAGAGCCCGTATTGCCAAGACAATCCTAAGTCCAAAGAACAAAGCTGGAGGCATCACGCTACCTGACTTCAAACTATACTACAAGGCTACAGTAACTAAAACAGCATGGTACTGGTACCAAAACAGATATATAGACCAATGCAACAGAACAGAGTCCTCAGCAATAATACCACACATCTACAACCATCTGATCTTTGACAAACCTGAGAGAAACAAGAAATGAGGAAAGGATTCCCTATTTAATAAATGCTGCTGGGAAGATTGGCTAGCCATAAGTAGAAAGCTGAAACTGGATCCTTTCCTTACTCCTTATACGAAAATTAATTCAAGACGGATTAGAGACTTAAATGTTAGACCTAATACCATAAAAACCCTAGAATAAAACCTAGGTGGTACCATTCTGGACATAGGCATGGGCAGGGACTTCATGTCTAAAACACCAAAAGCAATGGCAGCAAAAGCCAAAATAGAAAAATGGGATCTCATTAAACTAAAGAGCTTCTGCAGAGCAAAATAAACTACCATCAGAGTGATCAGGCAACCTACAGAATGGGTGAACATTTTTGCAATCTACTCATCTGACAAAGGGCTAATATCCAGAATCTACAAAGAACTCAAACAAATTTACAAAAAAAAACAAACAACCCCATCAAAAAGTGGGCAAAGGATGTGAACAAACATTTCTCAAAAGAAGACATTCATACAGCCAACAGACACATGAAAAAATGCTCAGCATCACTGGCCATCAGAGAAATGCAAATCAAAACCACAATGAGATACCATCTCACACCAGTTAGAATGGCAATCATTAAAAAGTCAGGAAACAACAGGTGTTGGAGAGGATGTGGAGAAATAGGAACACTTTTACACTGTTGGTGGGATTGTCAACTAGTTCAACCATTATGGAAAACAGTATGGCATTTCCTCAAGGATCTAGATCTAGATGTACCATATGACCCAGCCATCCCACTACTGGGTATATACCCAAAGGATTATAAGTCATGCTGCTATAAAGACACATGCACACGTATGTTTATTGTGTCACATTTCACAATAGCAAAGACTTGGAATCAACCCAAATGTCCGTGACAGACTGGATTAAGAAAATGTGGCACATATACACCATGGAATACTATACAGCCACAAAAAAGGATGAGTTTGCGTCCTTTGTAGGGACATGGATGCAGCTGGAAACCATCATTCTTAGCAAACTATCACAAGAACAGAAAACCAATCACCGCATGTTCTCACTCATGGGTGGGAACTGAAGAATGACATCACTTGGACTCGGGAAGTGGAACATCACACATCGGGGCCTATCATGGGGGGGGAGGAGGGAGGGATTACATTGGTAGTTATACCTGATGTAAATGACGAATTGAGGGGTGCCGACGAGTTGATGGGTGCAGCACACCAACATGGCACAAGTATACATATGTAACAAACCCGCACTTTATGCACATGTACCGTAGAACTTAAAGTATAATAATAAAAAAAATGTTAAAAAAAGATAAAAACAGTGTACCTCTGTGAGATTAATTCACACATCACAAAGCAGTTTCCCAGAAAGCTTCTTCGATCCAAAAATATCTTCTCAGTTTCCCCAAAAACAGTGCTACAAAACTGCTCCATGAAAAGAATCATGTAGCTCTGGGACACGAATTAACACATCACAACTGTTTTCTCAGAAAGTTTGCTTCAACTTTTTTTTATGAGAATATTTCCTTTCTCACCATAAGTTTCAATGCGCTCCGAAATATCCCATTTCAGACTCCAAGAAAACAGTGTTAGCAAACTGCTGAATGAAAAGAACAGTGTAAATCTCTGAGGTGAATTCACAATTCACATAGCTCTTTCTCAGAAAGCTGATTTCTAGTTTTTATATGAGGTTATTTCCTTTTTCACGATAGGCATCAATGTGCTTCCAAATGTCACTTTTCTGATTCCACAAAACCTGTGTTAGCCATTGCCCCATGAAAAGTGAGGTGTAACTCTGTGAGGTAAATTCACACATCACTTTGAAGTGTTTCAGAAAGCTTCTTTCTAATTTTTATCAGATGATATATCCTTTGTCATCTTAGGTTTCATAGGGATCCAAAATATCCCTTCTCGGATTCCCCAAAAACAGTGCTACCAAACTGTTCCATGAAAAGAATGGTGTAACTCTGTGAGATGAACTCAGCATCACAAAGAAATTTCTCAGAAATATTTTTTCTGGTTTTTGTATGATGATATTTCCTTTTACACCATAAGCTTCAATGTGCTCCGAAATATCCCATTGCAGATTCCATGATGACAGTGCTAGTGAACTGCTCATTTTTAAGAAAGCTGTACTTCAGTGAGGTGACTTCACACATCACAAATAACTTTCTCAGAAAGCTTCTGTCTAGTTTTTATCTGAAGATATTTCCTTTATTACCGTAGGCCTCAATGCACTCTCAAATATCCCTTTGTAGATTACATGAAAACAGTGTTAGCAAACTGCTCCATGAAAAGAATGGGGTCAATCTGTGACTTGTACTCAGACATCACAAAGCAGTTTCTCAGAAATCTTCTATCTATTTTTTATCTGAGGATATTTCTTTTTTCACCATATTTCTCACTGAGCTGCTCAATATCAAATTGCAGGTTCCACAAAAAAAGTGTTAACAAACTTCTCAAAGAAAAGAAAGGTGTAACTTTGTGAGATGAAATCACGTATCACAAAGCAGTTTCACAGAAGACTTCTTTTTGGTTTTTATCTGGGGATATTTCCTTTGTCACCATAAGCTTCAATGCAATCCAAAGTATTATATTGCAGATTCCATGAAAACAGTGTTATCAAACTGCTCAATGAAAATAACGGTGTAAATCTGTGAGATGAATTTACACATCACAAAGCAGTTTCTCAGAAAACTTCTCTCTAGTTTTTATCTGGGGATATTTTCTTTTTCACTATAAGGCTCAATGTGCTTCCAAATATCCCTTTGCAGATACCACGAAAAGAGTGTTAGCAAACTGCTCCTTGAAAGAAAGGTGTAGCTCTGGGAGGTAAAATCACACAACCCAAAGAACTTTCTCAGAAAGTTTTTTCTAGTTTTTATCTGAGGATATTTCCTTTTTCACTATAGGAGTGAAAGCGTTTGCAAATATCCTTTTGTAGCTTTCACAAAAACAGTGTTAACAAACTGCTAAATGAAAAGTAAGTGTAACTCTGTAAGATGAATTCACAAATCACAAAGTAGTTTCTCAGAAAGCTTCTTCCTAATTTTTATCTGAGGATATTTCCTTTTAAACCATAGGCCTCAATGTGCTCCCGAATATCCATTTGTAGATTCCACAAAAAGAGTGTTAGCAAAGTGCTCCTTGAAAATAAAGGTGTAAATCTGAGAGGTGAATTCACCCATCACAAGGCTGTTTCTCAGAAAGCTTCTTTCTAGTTTTAGTCTGAGGGTATTTCCTAAGTTCCAACAGGCTTCAATGCACTCCCAAATATCCTATTGCAAATTACACAAAAACAATGCTACAAAACAGCTTCAAGAAAAGAATCGTGTTACTCTGTGAGATGAATTCACACATCACAAACAGGTTTCACAGAAAGCTTCTTTCCAGTATTTTTGGGGATATATCCTTTGTCACCCTACACTTCAATACAATCCAAAATATCCCTTCTCAGATACCCAAAAACAGTTCTACCAAACTGATCCATGAAAAGAAAGGTGGAACTCTGTGACATGAATTCACACGTCACAAAGCTGTTTCTCAGAAAGATTCCTTATTGTTTTTGTATGGGGATATTTTCTTTTTCACCATATTCCTTAATGCGATCAGGAATATCCCATCGTATATTCCATGAAAAAAGCGTTAGCAAACATCTTAATGAAAAGAACGGTGTATCACTGTGAGATGAATTCTCACATCACAAAGAATTTTCTCGGAGAGTTTCCTTCTAGATTATATCTGATGATATTTCCGTTGTCAATGAAGGCTTCAATGTGATTCAAAGTATCCCTTCTTAGATTCCCCCAAAACACTGCTACCAAACTGATACTAGAAAAGGATCATGCAGCTATGTGAGATGAATTAGGATATCAGAAAGCAGTTTCTTGGAA
This sequence comes from Piliocolobus tephrosceles, assembly GCF_002776525.5. Lineage (NCBI taxonomy): Eukaryota > Metazoa > Chordata > Mammalia > Primates > Cercopithecidae > Piliocolobus > Piliocolobus tephrosceles. Next base: position 442,678 of record NW_022312908.1, on the reverse strand, counting down.
AGCTTCTTTCTAGTTTTTATATGAGGATATTTCCTTTGTCACCATAAGGTTCAATGCAATCTGAAATATCCCATTGCAGTTTCCAAGAATACAGTGTTAGCAAACTGCTCAGTGAATAGAACAGTGTAACTCAGTGAGATGAATTCACACATAACAAAGCACTTTCTCAGAAAGCTTTGTGAACATAGGCTTCAATGCAGTGCCAAATTTCCCTTTGCATTTTCCAAGAAAAAAGGGTGAGCAAACTGTTCAATGAAAATAACGGTGTAACTCGGTGAGATGAATTCACACATCACAAAACAGTTTCTCACAAAGATTCTTTCTGGTTTTTATTTGAGGATATTTTCTTTTTCACCACAGGCTGCAATGCACTCCCGAATAACCCTTTGTAGATTCCACAAAAGCAGTGTCAGCAAACTGCTCCATGAAAAGAAAAATGTAAATCTGTGAGATGAATTCACACATTACAAAGAAGTTTCTCAGAAAGCTTCTTTCTAGTTTTTATCTGAGGATATTTCCTTAGTCATCATAGGCTTCAATGCAATCCAAAATATCCCTTCTCAGTTTCCCCAAAAACAGTGCTACCAAACTGCTACATGAAAAGAATCTTGTAACTTTGTGAGATGAATTAACACATCACAAAGCAGTTTCTCAGAATGCTTATTTCTAGTTATTATTTGAGGATTTGTCCTTTGTCACCATAAACTTCAAGGCGCTCTCAAATATCCCATTGCAGATTCTAAGAAAACAGTGTTAGCAAACTACTCAATGAAAAGAACAGTGTAACTCTGTGAGACGAATTCAACATCACAAAGTGGTTTCTTAGAATGCTTCTTTCTAGTATTTATCTGAGGATATTTCACTTTTCACTATACGCCTCAATGGGCTCCCAAATATAGCTTGCAGATTTCATGAAAAGAGTTCTAGCAAGATGCTCCATGGAAAGAAAGGTGTCACTCTGTGAGATGAATTCACACATCACAAAGAACTTCCTCAGGAAGCTTCTTTCAAGTTTTTATCTGTGGATATTTCCTTTATAGTGCTTCCAAACTGTTCCATGAAAAGAATGGTGTAACTCTGTGAGGTGAATTCACATATCACAGAAATGTTTCTCAGAAAACTTCTTTCTAGTTTTTATCGGAGGATATTTCCTTTTTCACAATTTTAATCAGTTTGCTCCCCAATATCCCATAGCAGATTAAACGAAAAAAGTGTTAGCAAACTTTTCAATGAAAACGGTGGTATAACTCTGTGACATGAACTCACACATCACAAAGCAGTTTCACAGAATGCTTCCTTTTGGACTTTTATCTGTGGATATTTCCTTTGTCAGCATAGGCTTCGATACACTCCAAAATATCCTATTGCAGACTACATGAAAACAGTGCAATCAAACTGCTCAATTTAAAGAATGATGAAACTCTGTAAGATGAAGTCACACACCACATGGATGTTTTTCAGAACACTTCTTTCTAGTTTTTATCTGAGGATATTCCTTTTGTCAACATGGGCTTCAATGTGATCCAAATATCCCTTCTCAGATTCCCCCAAAACAGTGCTACCAAACTACTCCATTAAAAGAATGGTGTAACTGTGAGATGAATTCACACATCACAAAACTGTTTCTCTGAAAGCTTTTTATTAGCTTTTACATGCAGATATTTCCTTTTAAATCACAGGCTTCAATGTTCTCCCAAATATCCCTTCTCAGACACCACAAAAAGAGTGATGCCAAAGTGCTCCCTCAACAGAAATGTTTAGCTCTATGTTATGAATACACATATCACAAAGGAGTTTCTCAGAAAGCTTCTCTCCAGTTTTTACCTGAAGATGTTTCCTTTTTCACCATTGGACTCTATACACTCCCGAATAACCCTTTGCAGATTCCAGAAAAATAGTGTTACTAAACTGCTCAATGAAAAGAAAGGTGTAACACTGTGAGATGAATTCAGCCATCACACGACAGTTTCTCAAAAAGCTTCTTTCTAGTTTTTATATGCGGATATTTCCTTTTAAATCACAGGCTTCAATGTGCTCCCAAATATCCCTTCTCAGACACCACAAAAACAGTGATGCCAAAGTGCTCCCTCAACAGAAACATTTAGCTCTATGAAATGAATACACACATCACAAAGTTGTTTCTCAGAAAGCTTAGCAAGGCCTCAAGGTGCTCCCAAATATGCCTTTGCAAATTCCAGGAAAACAGTTTTAGTAAACTGCTCCATGAAAAAAAGGTTTAACTCTGTGAGATGAATTCATACATCACAAAGAACTTTCTCAAAAAGTTTCTTTCTAGTTTTTATCTGAAGATATTTCCTTTGTCAACATAGGCCTCAATGCAATCCAAAATATTCCTCTCAGAATCCCCAAAAGCAATGCTACCAAACTGCTCCATGAAAAGAATCGTGTAACTCTGTGAGATGAATTCACAAATCACAAAGCAGTTTTCCTTTTTCACCATAGGCCTCAATGAGCTCACAAATATCCCTTTGCAGAGTCCATGAAAACAGTGTCAGCAAATTGCTTCATGACAACAATGGTGTAAATCTGCAAGATGAATTAACACAACAAAATATAGTTTCTCAGAAACTCCTTTTTGGTTTTTGTCTGAGGATATTTTCTTTGACACCATAGACTTCAACGTGCTCTCAAATATACCACGAAAATGGTGTTAGCAACCAGCTCCAAGAAAAGAATTGTGTAACTCTGTGAGATGAATTCACAAATCACAAAGAAGTTTCTTAGAAAGCTTCATTCTAGTTTTTATCTGAGTATATTTGCTTCATCCATCTAGGATTCAATGGAATCCAAAATATCCATTCTCAGATACCACAAAAACAGTGCTACCAACCTGCTTCATGAAAAGAATGGTGTAACATTGTGAGATAAATTGACACATCCCAAAGTTGTATCTCAGAAAGCTTCTTTCTAGTTTTCATTGGAGGATATTTCCATTTTCACCATATTCCTCAATGCGTTCCTGAATATCCAATTGCAGATTAAACGAAAAAAGTGTTAACAAATTTCTCAATGAAAAGAACTTTTTAACTGTGTGAGATGAATTCACACATCACAAAGCAGTTTCACAGTAAGCTTCTTTTTGGTTTTTACCTGAGGATATTTCCTTTGTCGACGTGGACTTCAATGATGAAGTCTTGAATGATGAAAACAGTGATGCCAAAGTGCTCCCTCAACAGAAACGTTTAGATCTATGAGATGAATGCACACATCACAAAGGAGATTCTCAGAAAGTGTCTTTCCAGTTTTTACCCAAAGATATTTCCTTTTTCGCCATTAGACTCTATGGGCTCCCAAATATCCCTTTGCAGATTACACATAAAACAATGTTACCAAACTACTCCATGAAAAGAAAAGGGTAGCTCAGTGAGATGAATTCACTCACCATGAAGAAGTTTCTCAGAAACTATTATCTGAGGATATTTCCTTTGTCACCATAGGCTTCAATGCACTCTGAAATATCAGATTTCAGATTCCAAGAAAACAGTGTAAGCAAACTGCTCAATTCAAAGAACAATGTAACTCTATGAGATGAATTCATCCATCACAAAGGAGTTTATCATAAAGCTTCTTTCTAATTTTTATGTGAGGATATTTCCTTTTTCTATTTAGGCCTCAAGGAGCTCCTAAATATTCCCTGAAGATTCCAGGAAAACACTGTCAGAAATCGTCTCCAAAAAAGAAAGGTGCAACTCTGTAACATGAATACACACAACACGAAGAAGATTATCAGAAAGTTTTTTTCTAGTTTTCAACTGAGGAGATTTCCTTAGTCACCAGAGGCTTCATTGCTATCCAAAATGTCACATTTCAGATTCCCCCAAAACAGTGCTACCAAACTGCTCCATCAAAAGAAAGGTGTAACTCTGTGACACCAATTTACAAATCACAAAGGAGTATCTCAGAAATCTTCTTTATAGCTATTATCTGAAGATATTTCCTTTGTCACAATAGGCTTCAATGCGATCCAAAATATCCCTAATCAAATTCCCGAAAAACAGTGCTACCAAACTGCTCCATGAAAACAATTGTATAACTGTATGAGATGTATACACAAATCACAACGCAGTTTCTCAGAAGGCTTCTTTCTCGTTTTTGTCTGAGGATTTTTCCTTTATCATCATAGGCTTCAATGAGCTCATGAATATCCCTTTGCAGATTTCCTGAAAACAGTGTTAGCAAACTGCTACATAAAAGCAATGGTGAAAATCTGTGAGATGAATTAACGCATCACCAAGCAGCTTCTCTGAAAGTTTCTTTATGGTTTTTGTCTGAGGATATTTCCTTTGTCAACATAGGCTTCAATGTGCTCCCAAATATCCTATTGCAGATTCCACGAAAACAATGTTAGCAAAGTGCTCCAAGAACAGAATCGTGTAACTCTGTGAGATGAATACACACATCACAAAGACATTTCTCAGAAAGCTTCTTTCTAGTTTTTATCTGCGGATATTTCCTTTGTCACCATAGGCTTCAATATAACCCAAAATATCCCTTCTCAGACTCCCCAAAAACAGTGATACCAAACTTTTCCATGAAGAATTGAGTGACTCTGTGAGATGAACTCACATATCACAAAGATGTTTCTCAGAAAACTTGTTTCTAGTTTTTATTTGAGGATATTTCCTTTTACACCTTAGGCCTCAATGCACTCCAAAATATTCATTTGCAAATTCCACGAAAACAGTGTTAGTAAACTCCTCCATGAAAAAAATCTTGGAACCCTGTGAAATAAATTCACTCATCACAAAGAAGTTTCTTGAAAGCTTCTTTCGAGTTTTTATCTGAGGATATTTCCTTTGTCACTATACTCTTCAATGCAATAAAATATATCCATTCACAGATTCCCTAAAAACAGTGCTACCTGACTGTTCCAAGAAAAGAAAGGTATAACTCTGTGATAGGAATTCACACAGCACAAAGAACATTCTCAGAAAGCATCTTTCTAGCTTCTTTCTGATGATATTTCCTTTGTCACCATAGGCTTCGATGCAATTCAAAATATCCTTTCTCAGATTCCCAAAAACAGTGCTATCAAACTGCTCCATGAACAGAATCATGTAACTCTGTGACATGAATTCAAAAATCACAAAGCAGTTTCTCAGAAAGCTTATTTCCAGTTTTTACATGAGGATATTTCAATTATAACCAGAAACTTCAATGTGCTCCGAAATATCCCATTGTAGATTCCAAGAAAACAGTGTTAGCAAACTGATCAATGAAAAGAACAGTGTATCTCTGTGAGATGAATTCATATGCATAAAGCAGTTTTTAGAAAGCTTCTTTTTAGTTTTTATCTGAGAATATTTTCTTTTCACCATAGGCCTCAATGCACTCCCAAATACCATTTTGTAGATTCCAGGAAAACAGTGTTAGAAAACTGCTCCATAAAAAGAAAGGTGTAACTCTGTGAGATGAATTGACACATCACAAAGAAGTTTCTCAAAAAGCTTTTTTCTAGTTTTTATCTGAGGATATTTCCTTTTTAACTATAGGCCTCATTGTGCTACAAAATGTCCCTTTGTGGATTCCATGAAAACAGTTTTAGCAAACTGCTCCATGAAAAGAAAGGTGCAACTATTTGAGATGAATTCACACATCACAAAGAACTTCCTCAGAAACCTTCTTTCTAGTTTTTATCTAAGGATGTTTCCTTTGTCACCATTGGCTTCAATGCGATCCGAAATATCCTTCCTCAGATTCCCCAAAAACAGTGCTAGCAAACTGAACCCTGAAGGGAATCGTGTAACTCTGTGAGATGAATTAATACATCACAAAATGATTTCTCAGAAAGCTTCTTTCTAGTTTTTATATGAGGATATTGCCTTCGTCACCATAAGTTTCAATGCATTATGAAATATCCCTTTGCAGATTCCAAGAAAACAGTGTTAGGAAACTGCTCAATGAAAAGAACAGTGTAACTCTGTGAGATGAATTAATACATCACAAAATGGTTTCTCAGAAAGTCTCTTTCTAGTTTTTATATGAGGATATTGCCTTTGTCACCATAAGCTTCAATGCACTATGAAATATCCCTTTGCAGATTCCAAGAAAATAGTGTTAGGAAACTGCTCAATGAAAAGAACAGTGTAACTCCGTGAGATGAATTCACACATCAGAAAGCAGTGACACAGAAACCTTCTTTCTTGTTTTTATATGAGGATATTTCCCTTGTCTCCATAAGTTTCAATGTGCTCTGCAATATCAAATTGCAGATTCCAAGAAAACAGTGTAAGCAAACTTCTTAATGCAAGAAACAGTATAACTCTGGGAGATGAATTCACACATCACAAAGCTGTTTCTCAGAATGCTTCTTTCTAGTTTTTATCTAACGATATTTCCCTCTTCATCATATTCCTCAATGCACTCTGGAATATCTGATCACAGATTCCACGAACAAAGTGTTAGCAAACTTCTCATTGAAAATACAGGTGTAATTCTGTGAGAGGAATTCACAAATCAAAAAGAAGTCTCTCAGAAAGCTTCTTTCTAGCTATTATATAAGGATATTTCCTTTGTCTACATAAGTTTCAATGTGCTCCAAAATATCAGATTACAGATTCCAAGTAAACAGTGTAAGCAAACTGCTCAATGCAAAGAACAGTGTAACTCTGTGAGATGAATTCACACAAAACATAGCTGTTTCTCAGAAAGCTTGTTTCTAGTTTTTGTCTAAGGATATTTCCCTTTTCACCATATTCCTCAATGCACTCCAGAATATCCCATTGCAGATTCCAGGAAAAATGTGTTAACAAAATTCTCAATGAAAATACAGGTGTAACACTGTGAGATGTATTGACACATAAAAACAAGTTTCTCAGAAATATTTTTTCTAGTTTTTATCAGAGGATATTTCTGTTGTCACCATAGGTTTCAATGCCATCCAAAATATCCCTTCTCAGATTACCCAAAAACAGTGCTACCAAACTGCTCCACGAAAAGAATCATGTAACTCTGGAAGACAAATTCACAAATCACAAAGCAGTTTCTCAGAAAGCTTCTTTCTAGCTTTTGTCTCAGATTATTTCCTTTTTGACCGTTTGCATCAATGCACACATAAATATCCCTTTGAATTTTCCAGGAAAATAATGCTAGCAAATGTTCCATGAACACATAGGTGTAAGTCTGGGAGATGAATTCACACATCACAAAGCAGCTTCTGAGAAAGCTTCTTTTTGGTTTTGTCTGAGGATATTTCCTTTGTCATCATAGGCTTCAATATGCTCCAAAATATCCTATTGCAGATTCCAGGAAAACAGTGTTATCAAACGGCTCAATGAAAAGAATGCTGTAGTTCTTGCAGATTCCAGGAAAACAGTGTTATCAAACTGCTCAATGAAAAGAATGCTGTAGTTCTATAAGATGAAATCAAACCTCACAAAAAGGTTTCCCAGAATGCTTCTTTCTAGTTTTTATCTGAGGATATTCCGTTTTTTGCTATAGGCTTCAATGCGCTCCAGAATATTTCATTACAAATAAAATGAAAGCAGTGTTAGCAAACTGCTCCATGAAAAGAAATGTGTAACTCTGTGAAATGAATTCATACATAACAAAGAACATTCTCAGAAAGCTTCTTTCTAGTTATTAACTTAGGCGATATCCTTTGCCAATATAGGTTTCAATGTGATCCAAATTATGCCTTCTCAGATCCACTAAAAACAGTGCAACCAAACTGCTCCATGAAAATATTCGTGTAACTCTGTGAAATGAATTCACACATCACAAAGCTGTTTCTCAGAAACCTTCTTTATAGTTTTGATCTGAGCATATATTCCTTTTCACCATATTCCTCAATGCCCTCCAGAATATTCCATTGCAGATGCCACAAAAGAAGTGTTAGCAAAGTTCAAAATGAAAAGAAAGTTGTAAATCTGTGAGATAAATTCACGCATCACAAAGTAGTTTCTCAGAAAGTTTCTTTCTAGTTTTTATCCGAGTATATTTCCTTTGTGACTGTAGGCTTCATTGCGATTCAAAATATCCCTTCTCAGATTCCTCAAAAACAGTGCTACCAAGCTGCTCCATGAAAAGAATCGTGTAACACTGTGAGATGAATTCACCAATTACAAAGCAGTTTCTCAGAAAGCTTCTTTCTAGTATTTGTCTGAGGATATTTGCTTTTTCAACATTTGCCTCAATGCACTTATGCATATCCCTTTGCAGATTCCACTAAAATAGTGTTATCAAACTACTCCAAGAAAAGAAAGGTGTAAATCTGTGAGTTGAATTCACACATCACAAAGCAGTTTCTCAGAAATGTTCTTTTTGGTTTTTGTCTGAGGATATTACCTTTGTCATCATAGGCTTCAATGTGACCCAAAATATCCCTACTCATATTTCCGAAAAACAGGGCTATGAAACTGTTAAATGAAAAGAATGGTATATCTCTGTGAGATGAATTCACAAACCACAAAGATGTTTCTCAGATACTTCTTTCTTGTTTTTATCTGAGGATATTTTCTTTTTCATCATATTCCTCAAAGCATTCCTGAATATCCATGCAGATTAAACAAAAAAAGTGTTAGCAAAATTCTCAATGAACATAATGGTGTAACTCTGTGGCATGAATTTACACATCACAGACCAGATACTCAGAAAGCTTTCTTTTGGTTTTTATCTGAGGATATTTCCTTTGTCAACATAGGCTTCAATGTTCTCCCAAGTGTCCTATTACAGATTCCACGAAACCACTGTTTTCAGACTGCTCAAGGAAACAACAGTGTAACTCTGTGAGATGAATTCACAAATCAAAAAGCAATTTCTCAGGAAGATTCTTTCTACTTATTATTTGAAGTTATTTCCTTTTTCAGTATATGAATCAATGTGCTCTCAAATATCCCTTTGCAGATTCCAAGAAAACAGTGCTAGCAAACGACTCCTAGAAAAAAGTGGCATAATTCTGTGAGATGAAATCACACATCACCAAGAACTCTCTCAGAAAGCTTCCTTCTAGTTTATATCTGAGGGTATTTCCTATGTCACCATAGGCTTCAATGTGATCCAAAATATCCTATGGTAGATTCCATGAAAACAGTGTTATTAAACTGGTCAATAAAAAGAATGATGTAACTTTGTGGAATGAATTCACACATCACAAAGCAGTTTATCAGAAAGTTTCTTTCTAGTTTTTATCTGAGGATATTTCCTTTGTCACCATAAGCTTCAGTGCAGTTCCAAATATCCCTTCTTAGATTCCCCAAAAACAGTGTCACAAAACCACTCCATGAAAAGAAATGTGTAACAATGTGAGATGAATTCACACATCACAGAGAAATTCCTCAGAAGGTTTCTTTCTTGTTTTATCTGAGGATATTTGCTTAGTCCCCATAGACTTCAATACAATACAAAATATCCATTCTCGATTCCGCAAAAGCAGTGCTACCAAACTGCTCCATGGAAAGAATCGTGAACTCTGTGGGCTGAATTGAAACATCACAAAGCAGTTTCTCAGAGTATTTCTTTATAGTTTTTATATGAGGATATTTCCTTTGTCAACATAAGTTTCAATGTGCTCTGAAATATCCCATTGCAGATTCCAAGAAAACTGTGTTAGCAAACTCCTCAATGAAAACAACAGTATAACTCTATGAGATGAATTCTCACATCACAAACAGTTTCTCAGAAATATTCCTTCTAGTTTTTATCTGAGGATATTTATTTGCCACCATATTCTTCAATGTGATCCAAAATATCCCTTCTCAGATTACCCAGAAATAGTGCTACCAAACTGATCCACGAAAAGAATCATGTAATTCACTGAGATGAATTAACACATCATAAAGCAGTTTCTCAGAAGACTTCCTTCTCGATTTTTCCGAGAATATTTCCTTTTTCACCGTAGGCCACAAGGCCCTCCGAAATATCTCTTCGCAGATTCCACAAAAAGTTTGCAAACAAACTGATTGATGAATAGAAAGGTGTAACATTGTGAGGTGAATTCACACATCACAAAGAAGTTTCTCAGAAAGCTTCTTATTAGTTTTTATTTGAGGATATTTTTATTTGTCACTGTAGACTTCAATGCAATTCAAAATATCCCAACTCAGATCCCCAAATACACTGCTACCAAACTGCTCCATGAAAAGAATGGTGTAACTCTGTGAGATGAATTCACATATCACAGAGAAATTTCTCAAAAAGCTTCTTTCTAGTTCTTGTCTAAGGATATTTCCTTTTTCATCACAGACCACAATGCACTTGAAAATATCCCTCTGCAGATTCCACGAAAACAGTGCAGTGATAGCAAAGTGCTACACGAAAGAAACATGTACCTCTGTGAGTTGAATTAACATATCACACAGTGGTTTCTCAGGAAGCTTCTTTCCAGTTTTTATATGAGGATATTTCCTTTGTCATGGCAGACTTCAATGCAATCGAAAATATCCCTTCTCAGATTCCCCCAAAATACTGCTAGCAAACTGATGCATGAAAAGGATCATGTAACTATGAGGGATCAATTTACACATAATAAAGTAGTTTCTCCGAAAGCTTCTGTCTAGTTTTTATATGATATTTTTTAATTTGTCACCATAAACATGAATGCACTCCAAAATATACAATTGTAGATTCCAAGAAAACAGTGTGGGCAAACTGCTCATGCTCAACGAAAAGAACAGTGTAACTCTGTGAGATGAATTTACACATCACAAAGGAGTTTCTAAGAAAGTTTCTTTCTAGTTTTTATCTGAGGGTATTTCCTTTATAACCATCAGCTTCAATGCTCTCACAAGTATCCCTTTGCAGATTCCATGAAAAGATTGTTAGCAAACTGCTCCATGAAAAGAATCATGTAAGTCTGTGAGATAAATTCACAAAGCACAAAGCAGTTTCTCAGAAAGCTTCTATATGGTTTTTATCTCAGGATATTTCCTTTGTCACAACAACCTTCAATTTTCTTCAAAACATCCCATTGCAGACTCCAAGACAGCAGTGTTAGCAAACTGCTGAATGAAAAGAACAGTGTAACTCTGTGAGATGAATTCACACATCACAAAGCAGTTTCACAGAAATCTTTTTGTTTTTTAATGAGGTATTTCCTTTATCACCATAGGCTGC
>NW_022312908.1:345028-386605 GCF_002776525.5 Piliocolobus tephrosceles | reverse complement strand
TCCTTTTCATGTGTGATTGCATCTCACAGAGCTACATGTTTCTTTTTCTGGAGAAATTTGCTAACACTGGTTTCATGAAATCTAGAAAGGGACATTTTGGAATGCATTGAGGCCTATAGTGTAAAAGGAAATATCCTCAGACAAAAACGAGAAAAAAGTTTTCTGAAAAGCTGCTTCATGATTTGTATATTCATCTAACAGATCTACACCATTCTATTCAATTAACAGTTTGATAACATTTTTATCGTGGAATCTGCAGTAGGATATTTCAGAGCACAATGAAGCCTGTGGTGAAAAAGGAACTATCCTCAGATAAAGACCAAAAAGAAGCTTGCTGATAAATTGCATTGTGTTGTGTCAGTTCATCTCACTGTGATGCACACTTCTTTTCATTGAGCAGTTTGCTAACACTGCTTTCTTGGAATCTGCAGTGGGATATTTTGAACTTCATTGAAGCTTATGATGACAAAGGAAATATCCTCAGACAAAAACTAGAAAAAAGCTTTCTGAGAAACTGTTTTGTGATTGGTTAATTCATCTCACAAAGTTACACTGTTCTTTTCATTGAGCAGTTTGCTCACACTGCTCTCTTGGAATCTGCAATGGGATATTTCAGAGCGCATTGAAGCTTATGATGACAAAAAAAAAAAAAATCCTCAGACCAAAACTACAAGGAAACTTTCTGAGAAAAAGAATTCATCTTAACAGCATTGCATGATTCATTTCATGGATCAGTCTGTTAGCACTGGTTTTGGGGAATTAGAGAAAGGATATCTTTTATCACTTAGAAGCCTATGGTGACAAAGGAAATATCCTCAGATAAAAACGAGAAAGAAGCTTTCTCAGAAAGATCTTTGAGATTTGTGGATTCACCTCACATTGTTACACCTTTCTTTTCATGTAGCAGTTTGCTAACACTGTTTTTCTGGAATATGCAAAGGGATATTTCGGCACACATTGATTCCTATAGTGAAAAAAGAATTATCCTCAGATAAAAATTAGAAAGAAGCTTTCTGAGAAACTTCTTTATAATGTGTGAATTCATCCCACAGAGTTACACTGTTCTTATCATTGAGCAGTTTGCTAATATCGTTTTTAGGAATCTGCAAAGGGATTTGTTGGAGTGCATTGAAGCTTGTGGTGACAAAGGAAATACCTCAGTCAAAAACTGGAGAGAAACTTTCTGAGAAACTGCTTTGTGACTTGGGAATTCATCTCACAGGGTTACATGATTCTTTTCAAAGAGCTGTTTGGTAGTACTGTTTTTTGGGTGTTGCGAGAAGCATTATTTTGGATCGCAATGAAGCCTTGTGGTGACAAAGGAAATATGTTCTGATAAAAACAATAAAGAAGTTTTCTGAGAAGCTACTTTGTGATGTGGGAATTCATCTCACAGTGTTGCACCTTTCTTTTCATAGAGCAGTTTGCCAACACTGTTTTCGTGGAATATGCAAAGGGATATTTGGGAGCATGTTGAGGCCTATGGTGAATAAGGAAGTATCACTAAATAAATACTGGATAGAACCTTCCTGAGAAACTGCTTTTTAATATGTGAATTCATCTCACAGATTTGCAAAGTTCTTTCCATTTAGCAGTCTGCTAACAATGTTTTCTTGGAATCTGCAAAGGAATATTTCACAGTGCATTGAAGCTTACTGTGACTAAGGAAATATCTTCATATAAAAACTATAAAGAAGCTTTCTGAGAAACCGCTTTGTGATGTGTTAATTCATCTCACAGAGTTACACGATTTATTTAATGGATCAGTTTGGTAGCACTGTTTTAGGGCAAACTGAAAAGGTATATTTTGTATCACATTGAGGCCGATGGTGACAAAGGAATTATACTCAGGTAAAAACTAGAAGAGGCTTTCTGAGAAAGTTTTTCCTGACATGTGATTTCATCTCACAGAGATACACCATTCTTTTATTGAGAAGTTTGCTAACACTATTTTCGAGAAGTCTGCAATATGATATTTGGGAGTGCTTTGAAGCCAACGGTGACAAAGAAAGTATAATCAGATAAAAACCAAAAAGAAGCTTTCTGATAAACTGCTTTGTAACATGTGAACTCAACTCACAGATTTACACTGATCATTTCATTAAACACTTTGTTCACACTGTTTTCTTGGAATCTGCAATGGAATGTTTCAGAGCACATTGGAATTATGGTGACAAGGAAATATCCTCAGGAAGAATCTAGAAGGAAGCTTTTTAGAAACTGCTTTGTGAAGTGTGAAGCCGTCTCACTAAGTTATATGATACTTTGCATGCAGCAGTTTTGTTGTATTGTTTTTGCGGAATCTGAGAAGGGATATTTTGGATTGTCTTAAAGCCTATGGTGACAAAGGAAATATCCTCAGATAAAAACTTGAAAGAAGTTTCTGAGAAATTTCTTGGTGATGTGTGAATTCATCTCACAGGGTTACACTGTCCTTTTCAGTGAGCAGTTTCCTAACACTGTTTCCTTGGACTCTTCAACGGGATATTTCGGAGTGCATTGACGGTAGGGTGACAAGTGAAATATCATCATATAAAAACTAGAGCGAAGCTTTCTGAGAATCTGCTTTGTGATGTCTTAATTCATCTCACAGAACGACATGATTCTTTTCATGGAGCAGTTTTGTAGCACTGTTTTTGGGGAATCTTAGGAGGGATATTTTGGATCACATTGAAGCCTATGGTGGCAAAGGAAATATCCTCAGATTAAAACTAGAAAGAAGTTTTATGATAAAGTCCTTTCTGATGTGTGAATTCACCTCACAGAGTTACAACTATCTTTTCATCGAACAGTTTGCTAACACTGTTTTCATGGAATCTGCAAAGGGATATTTGGGAGTTCATTGAGGCATATTGTGGAAAAGGAAATATCCTCAGATAAAAACTAGAAAGAAGCTTTCTGAAAAACTACTTTGTGTTTTATGAATTCATCTCACAGTGTTACACGACTCTTTTCATGGAGCAATTTGGTAGCACTGTTTATGTGGAATCTGAGAAGGGATGTTTTGGATCACATTAAAGCCTATGGTGACAAAGGAAATATTCTCAGATAAAAATTAGAAAGAAGCTTCCTGAGAAACTGCCTTGTGATGTGTGAATTCATCTCCCAGATTTACATTTTTATTTTCATGGAGCAGTTTGCTAACAGTGTTTTCATGGGATCTGCAAAGGGATATTTTGGAGTGCATTGAGGTCTATAGTGAAAAAGGAAATATCCTCATAGAAAAACTAGAAAGAAACTTTCTGAGAATCTGCTTTGTGATGTTTGAATTCAAGACACAGAGTTACACTGTTCCTTTCATGGAGCAGTATGCTAACACTGTTTTCTTGGAATCTACAATGGTATATTTCGGAGAATATTGACGCTTATGGTGACAAAGGAAATATCCTCATATAAAAACTAGAAAGAAGCCCTCTGATAAACTGCTTTATTATATGTTTATTCCTCTCAGACAGTTACACGATTCCTTTCATGGATCAGTTTGGTAGCACTGTTTTTGGGGAATCTGAGAAGGGATATTTTGGATCGCCATGAAGCCTATGGTGACTAAGGAAATATCCTCATCTTAAAAACTAGAGAGAAGCTTTCTGAGATGGCTTTTTGTGATGTGTGAATTCATCTCACAGAAACACCTTTCCTTTCATGGAGCAGTTTGAAAACACTGTTTTTGTGGAATCTGCAAAGGGATATTTTTGGGCACATTGAGGTCTAAGGTGAAAATGGAAATATCCTCAGATAAAATTAGAGAGAAGTTTTCTGAGAAACTGCTTTGTGATGCGTGAATTCATCTCACAGAGCTATGCCATGCTTTTCTTTGAGCTTTTTGATAACACAGTTTTCATGGAGTCTGCAATAGGATATTTGGGAGTGCAACAAAGTATTTGGTGACAAAGAAAATATCCTCATAGAAAAACTACAAAGAAAATTTCTGGGAAACCACTTTGTGATGTGATAATTTATCTCACAGAGTTACACAATTCTTTTCATTGAGCAGTTTGCCAACACTCTTTTCAAGCAATCTGCAGTGGGATATTCGGGAGCGCATTGAGGCCCATGGTGAAAAAAAGAAATATCATCAGATAAAAACTGGGGAGAAGCCTCCTGAGAAACTGCTTTGTGATGTGTGAATTAATCTCACAGAGTTACACTGCTCATTTCATTGAGCAGCTTGCTAACACTGTTTTTGTGCAATCTGCAATGGGATGATCAGGAGTTCATTGAGGTCTAGGGTGAAAAAGGAGATATTCTCTGATAAAAACTGGAAAGAAGCCTTCTGAGAAAATGCTTTGTGGTGTGTGAATTCATATCACAGAGTTACACCTTTATTTTCATTAAACAGTTTGCTAACGTGGCTCTCAGGGAATCTGCAATGGGATATTCAGGAGTGCATTGAGGCCTATAGTGAAAAAAGAAATATACTCATATAAAAACTGGAGAGATGCCTTCTGAGGAACTACTTTGTATTGTGTGCATTCATCTCATAGAGTTAAACGTTTCTGATGAGGGAGCAATTTGGCATCAATGTTTTTGAGGAATCTGAGATGGGATATTTTGGATGATGTTGAAGTCTATGGTGACAAACGAAATATCCTCAGATAAAAAGTATAAAGAACCTTTCTGAGAAACTGCTTTGTGAGGTGTGTATTAATGTCACAGAGTTACACCATTCTTTTCATGGAGCAGTTTGGTACCACTGTTTTTGGGGAATCTGAGAAGGAGTACTTTGGATCGCATTGAAGCCTGTGGTGACAAAGGACATGTTCTCACATAAAAACTAGAAAGAAGCTTTCTGAGAAACGGCTTTGTAATGTGTGAATTCACCTCACAGAGTTACACCTTTCTTTTCATTGAACATTTTCCTAACACTGTTTTCAAGGAATCGGCAATGGGAAATTAGGGAGTGCAATGAGGCCTATGGTGAAAAGTGAAATATCCTCAGATAAAACCTGCAGGGAAGCCTTCTGAGAAACTATTGTGATGTGTGCATTCATCTCATAGAGTTAAAACTTTCTGTTGAAGGAAAAGTTTGACATCAAATTTTTTGTTGAATCTGAGAAGCGATATTTTTGATCGCATTCCCCTGATTACAACTAGAAAGGAGCTTTGTGAGAAACTGCTTTGTGATGTGTGATTTTATCTCACAGAGTTGCACTTTCCTTTCCATTGAGCAGTTTGCTAACACTGTTTTTGTGGAATCTGCAATGGGATTTTTGTCAGCACATAGAAGCCTATGGTGAAAGAGGAAACATCCTCAGATAAAAGCTAGAGAAATATTTTCTGAAAAACTGCTATGTAATGTGTGAATTCGTTTCACAGAGTTACACCATTCTTTTCATGGAGCAGTTTGATAGCACTGTTTTTGTGGAATCTGAGAAGGGATATTTTGGATCGCATTGAAGTCTATGGTGGCAAAGTAAATATCCTCAGATAAAAACTAGAAATTGCCTTTCCGAGAAACTACTTTGTGAGGTGTGAATTCATTTCAAAGAGTTAAACGTTTCTTCTCATTTAGTAGTTTAGTAACACTGTTTTTGTGGAATCTGCAAAGGGATATTTGGGAGTGTATTGAGGCCTATCATGAAACAGGAAATATCTTCAGATAAATAATGGAGAGCAGGTTTCTGACAAGCTGCTTTCCGATGTGGACATTCCACTCACAGCATTATACCTCCCTTTTCATTGAGAAGTGTGGAAACACTGTTTGTGTAGAATCTATAAACAGATATTTCAGAGAGCCTTGAAGCCTGTGGTGAAAAGGGAAATATCCTCAGCAAAAAGAAGAAAGAAATTTCCCTAGAACTGTTTTTTGATGTGTGCATTCATCTCACAAAATTAAACCTTTCTTTACATTGCACACTTCTGAAACTCTGTCTTTGAACAAATATCAAAGGGATATTTGGGAGTGCTTTGAAGCCTAAGTGGAAACGTTAAGTATCCTCAGATAAAACTAGGAAGAAGATTTCTGAAATTCTCCTTTGTGAAGCGGGTATTTCTCTCACAGAGTTATACCTTTATTTTCTTTGCACAGTGTGGAAACACTGTTTGTGTAAAATCTACAAAGGGATATTTTGGAGTGCACTGAAGCCAAAAGTGAAGAAGTAAGTATCTTCAGATAAAAAAATAGAAAGACACTTTCGGAGGAACTGCTTTGTCATGTGTGCATTCATCTCGCAGACTTAAACCTTTCCTTATATTGCACAGTTCTGAATCACTGTCTTTGACAAATCCATGAAGGAACATTTGAGGGTGAATTGAGGCCTTGGTGAACAAGGAAATATCTTCAGATGAAAACTGGAAAGAAGCTTTCAGAGAAACTGTTCTGTGATGTGTGCATTCATCTCATAGAGTTATATCTTTCTTTTTATTGAGCAGTTTGGAATCACTGTTTTTGTGGAATCTGAGAAGGGGTATTTTGGAGTGCATTGAAAACTATGATGAAAAAGAAAATATCCTCAGAGAAAACAAGAAAGAAGCTTTCTGAGAAACTGCTTTGTGATGTTTGAATTCATCTCACAGAGTTAAACCTTTCTTTTCATTAAGCAGTTTGGTAACACTGTTTTTGAGGATTTTGCAATAAGATATTCGGGAGTGGATTGAACCCTATGATGAAAAATGAAATATCCTCAGATAAAAAGTAGAAAGAAGCTTTCCAAGAAACTCCTTTATGATGTTTGAATTCATCTCAAAGTGTTAAAATGTTCTGTTCATTGAGCAGTTTGGTAACATTGCTTTTGTGGAATCTGCAGTGGGATATTCAGGAGTGGATTGAGGACTATGGTGAAAAAGAAGATACTCTCAGATAAAAACTAGAAAGAAGCTTACCAAGAAAATACTTCATGATGCATGCAATCATCTCACAGGGTTAAAACTTTCTTTTGATAGAGGAGTTTGGAATTACTGTTTTTCTGGAATATAAGAAGTGATATTTTGGAGCACATTGAAGTCTATGGTGAAAAAGGAAATATCCTCAGATAAAAACTAGAAGGAAATTTCCCAAGAAACTGCTTTGTGATGTATGAATTCATCTCACAGAGTTAAAAAATTCATTTAATTGTGCAGTTTTCTAACACTGTTTTGTGCAATACGCAAATGGATATTAGGGAACGCATTGAGTCGATGGTGAAAAAGGAAATATCTTCAGATAAAAGCTGGAGAGAAGCATTCTGAGAAACTGCTTTGTGATGTGTACATTCCACTCACTCCACTCACACAGTTAAACCTCCTTTTTCATTGAGCAGTGTGGAAACAACGTTTGTGAAAAATCTAAAAAGGGATATTTTGGAGCACCTTGAAGCCAGTGGTGATAAGGGAAATATCCTCAGATGAAAACTCGAAAGAAACTTTCCAAAAAACTGTTTTGTGAGGTGTGCATTCATCTCACAGAGTTAAAACTTTCCTTTCCTTAAATTGCACTTTAGAAACTCTGTCATTGAACAAATCACGAAAGGACTCTAGGGGCAAATTGAGGACTATGGGGAACAGGGAAATATATTCAGATGAAAACTGGAAAGAAACTTTCTGTGAAACCACTTTGTGATGTACACATTCATCTCATAGAGTTAAACTTTTTTTGGATTACACCTTTATTTTGTGTAATCTGGGAATAGATACTTGGGGGAGCATTGATGCTTAAGATGGAAAAGTAAATATTATCAGATGAAAACTAGAAAGAAGCATTCTGGGAAATTGCTTTTTGATGTGTGAATTCATATTACAGAGTTAAACATTTCTTATCATTGAGCAGTTTGGTAACACTCTTTTTGTGGAATCTGCAAAGGAATATTGATTCTGCGCATTGATTCCTGTGGTGAAAAAGGAAATATCTTCCAACAAAAACTGAAGAGAAGCTTTCTGAAAAACTGCTTTGTGATGTGTGACTTCCACTTACAGAGTAATGCCTCCTTTTTCATTAAGCAGTATGGAAACACTGTCTGTGTAAAATCTACAAATATCAGAGTGCCTTGAAACCTGTGATGAAAAGGAAAATATCCTCAGATAAAAACTAGAAAGAAGCTTTCCGAGAAATTGCCTTGTAATGTGTACATTCCTCTCAAAGGATTAAACTTCCCTTTACATTGCACACTTTGGAAACTGTCTTTGAGCAAATTGTGAAGGGACATTTGGGGACACATTGAGGCCTATGCTGAAAAAGGAGATATGTTCAGATGATAACTGGAAATAAGCTTTCTGAGAAACTGCATTGTAATGTGTGCATTCATCTCATAGAGTTAAAGCACTTATTTTCAACGAGCAGTTTGAAATCAGTGATTTTGTGGAACCTGAGAAGGGACATATGGGAGCACATTGAAGCCTATGGTGAAAAAGGAAATATCCACAGACAAAAACGGGAGAGAAGATTTCTGAGAAACTGCTTTTTGAATTATGCATTCCTCTCACAGAGTAATATCTTTCTCTTCATTGATCAGTGTGGAAACACTGTTTGTGTAAAATCTAAAAAGGGATATTTTGGAGTGCATTAAAGCCTAAGGTGAAGAAGGAAGTATCTTCAGATAAAAACTAGAAAGAAGCTTTCTGAGAAAATGTTTTGTGATGTGTGCATTCATCTCACAGAGTTAAACTTCGATTTACATAGCACTTTGGGAACATTGTATTTGATGAATCCATGAAGCAAGATTTGGGGGCACACTGAGGCATACTGTGAAGAAGGAAACCTCTTCAGATGGCAACTGGATAGAAGCTCTCTGCGAAATTGCTTTGTGATGTGCGTATTCATCTCATAGAGTAAAACGTTTCTTTTGATTGAGTAGTGGGGAATCACTGTTTTTGTGGAATCTGAGAAGGGGTACTCAGGAGCACATTGAAGTCTATGGTGAAAAAGGAAATATTCTCAGATAAAAACTAGAAAGAACTTTTCCGAGAGACAACTTTACAATGTGTGAATTCATCTCCCAGAGTTAAACCTTTCTTTTCATTGAGAAGTTTTGTAACACTGTTTTGGTGGAATCTGCAAAAGGATATTTGGGAGGGCTTTGAGGCCTATGGTGAAAAATGAAATATCATAAGATGAAAAACTGGAGAGAAGCTTTCTGAGAAACTGCAATGTGATGTGCACATTCCATTCACAGAGTTATATCTCACTTTTCATTGAGCATTATGGAAACACTGTCTGTGTAAAATCTACAAAGGGATATTTGAGAGTGTCTTGATGCCTCTAGTGAAAAGGGAAATATCCTCAGATAATAAGTAGAAAAAAGTATTCCGAGAAACTGCTTTGTGATGTGTGAATTCATCTTACAGAGTTAAACCTTTCCTTACATTGCACATATTGGAAACTCAGTCTTTGGACAAATCACTAAGGGTCATTGTGGGTACATGTAGGCCTATGGTGAACAAGGAAATATGTTCAGAGGAAAACTGAATAAAATACCTAGGAATCCAACCTACAAGAGATGTGAAGGACCTCTTCAAGGAGAACTACAAACCACTGCTCAGTGTAATGAAAGAGGACACAGACAAATGGAAGAACATATCATGCTCATGGATAGGAAGAATCAACACTGTGAAAACGGCCATACTGCCCAAGGTAATTTACAGTTTCAAGGCCATCCCCATTAAGGTAAAAATGACTTTCTTCACAGAATTGGAAAAAGCTGCTTTAAAGTTCATATGGAAACAAAAAAGACCCTGCATTGCCAAGACAATCCTAAGCCAAAAGAACAAAGCTGGAGGCATCACGCTACCTGACTTCAAATTATACTACAAGGCTACAGTAACCAAAAACAGTATGGTACTGGTACCAAAACAGAGATATAGACCAATAGAATAGGACAGAGCACTCAGAAATAATAGCACGCATCTACAGCCATCTGATCTTTGACAAACTTGACAAAAACAAGAAATGGGGAAAGGATTCCCTATTTAATAAGTGGTTCTGGGAAAATTGTCTAGCCATAAGTAGAAAGCTGAAACTGGATCCTTTCCTTATTCCTAGTATGAAAATTAATTCAAGATGGATTAGAGAATTAAACATTAGACCTAAAACCATAAAAACCTTAGAAGAAAACCTAGATAATACCATTCAGGACATAGGCATCGACAAGGACTTCATGTCTAAAACACCAAAAGCAACAGCAACAAGAGTCAAAATTGACAAATGGGACTAATTAAACTAAAGAGCTTCTGCACAGCAAAAGAAACAACCATCAGAGTGAACAGGCAACCTACAGAATGGGAGAAAATTTTTGAAATCTACTCATTGGACAAAGGGCTGATGAGTATCCAGAACCTATACATCTAGAACCTATAAATAACTCAATCAAATTTACAAGAATAAAACAACCCCATCCAAAAGTGGGCAAAGGATATGAACAGACACTTCTCAAAAGAAAACATTCATACAGCCCACAGATACATCAAAAAATTCTCATCATCACTCGCCATCAGAGAAATGCAAATCAAAACCACAATGGGATACCATCTCACACCAGTTAGAATGGCAATCATTAAAAAGTCAGGAAACAACAGGTGCTGGAGATGATGTGGGGAAATAGAAACACTTTTACACTGTTGGTGGGACAGTAAACTAGTTCAACCATTGTGGAAAACAGTGTGGCAATTCCTCAAGAATCTAGAACTAGAAATACCATTGGACCCAGCCATCCCATTACTGGGTATATATCCAAAGGAATATAACTCATGTTACTATAAAGACACATGCACACGTATGTTTATTGTGACACTATTCACAATAGCAAAGACTTGGAATCAACCCAAATGTCCATCAGTGACAGACTGGATTAAGAAAATGTGGCACATATGCACCATGGAATATTATGCAGCCATAAAAAAGGATGAGTTCGTGTCCTTTGTAGGGACATGGATGCAGCTGAAAACCATCATTCTCAGCAAACTATCACAATAACCGAAAACCAAACACCGCATGTTCTCACTCATAGGTGGGAATTAAACAATGACATCTCTTGGACATGGGAAGGGGAACGTCACACTCTGGGGACTATTTTGGGGAGCAGAGAGAGGGGAGGGATAGCATTAGGAGATAAATCTAATGTAAATGACAAGTTGATGGGTGCAGCACACCAACATGGCACATGTATACATACGTAACAAACCTGCAGGTTGTGCACATGTACCCTAGAATTTAAAGTACTACTAAAAAAACCTGGAGATAAGCTTTCAATGAAATTGCTTTGTAAAGTGTGCATTCCTCTCACAGAGTTGTACCTTTCTTTAAATTGAGCAGTGTAGAAACACTCTTTTTGTAAAATCTACAAAGTGATATTTCCAATTGCATTGAAGCATAAGGTGAAGTAGGAAGTACATTCCAATAAAAACTAGAAAGAAATTTTCTGAGAAACTGCTTTGTGATGTGTCCATTCATCTCACAGAGTTAAACCTTCCTTTACATTGTGCAGTTTGCAAACACTATCTTCCAGGAATCCACAAACGGATATTTTGGTGTGCATTCAGGCATATGTTGAACAATGAAATATCTTCAGACAAAAACTGGAAAGAAGCTTTCTGAGAAACTGCTTTGTGATGTATGTATTCATCTCATAGAGTTAAACGCTTCTTTTGATTGAGTAGTATGGAATCACTGTTTTTGTGGAATCTGAGAAGGGATATTTAGGAGCACTTTGAAGACTATGGTGAAAAAGGAAATATCCTCTGATCAAGACTAGAATAAGCTTTCTGATAAACTGGGTTATGATGTGTGCATTCATCATGTAGATTTAAACATTTCCTTTTATTGAGCAGTTCAGAATCACTGTTTTAGTGGAATCTGAGAAGGGATGTTTGAGAGCACTTTGAAGCCTATGGCGAAAAAGGAAATATCCTCACATAAAAACTAGAAAGAAGCTTTCCGAGAGACTGCTTTGTGATGTGTGAATTCATCTCACAGAGCTAAACGTTTCTTTTTGTTAAGCAGCTTGGAATCACTGTTTTTGTGGACTCTGCAAAGGGGTATTCTGGAGATCATAGAATCCTATGGTGAAAATGGAAATATCTTCAGATAAAAACTGGAGAGATGTTTTCTGGGAAAATGCTTTGTGAAGTATGAATTCCTCTCACAGAGTTAAATATTTTTTTTTTCATCAAGCATTGTGGGAACTCTATGTAAAACCTACAAAGAAATATTTCGAACCCAATCGTAGCCTAAGGTGATGAAGGAAATATCTTCAGAAAAGTACTAGAAACAAGGTTTCTGAAAAACCGCTTTGTGATGTGTGCATTCATCTCACTGAGTTAAACTTTTCTTTACATTGTGCAGTTTGGAAACACTCTCTTTGAGGAATCAGCAGAGGGACATTTAGGGGTACATTGAGTCCTTCAGTGAACAATGAAATTTCTTCAGATGAAAACTGGAAAGAAGCTCTCTGATAAAACCCTTTGTGATGTGTGCATCCACCTCATGGTTCAACCTTTCTTTTCATTGAGCAGTTTGGAATCACTGATTTTGTGAAACATGACAAGTGACATTTGGGAGCACATTGAACCCTATGGTGTAAATGAAATATTCTGAGATAAAAACTAGTAAGAAGCTTTCTGAGAACCTGCTTGTGATGTGTGCAATCATCTCATAGAGCTAAATCTTTCTTTTGATTGAGTAGTTAGGAATCACTCTTTTTATGGAATATGAAAAGAGACATTTGGGAGCGTTTTGAAGACTATGGTGAGAAAGGAAACATCCTCAGATAAAAACGAGAAAGAAGCTTTCCGAGAACCTGCTTTGTGATGTGTGAAGTGAAGTCATAGAGTGAATCCTTTCTTTCTTTGAGCAGTATAGTAACACTGTTTTTGTGGAATCTGTAAAGGGGTATTTGGGAGCACATTGAGGCCTATGGTGAAAAAGGAAATATCCTCAGATAAAAACTGGAGAGGAGCCTTCTGAGAAACTGCTTTGTGATGTGTAAATTCATCTCATAAAGTTACACCTTTCTTTTCATGGAGCAGGTTGGTAGCACTGTCTCTGGGGAATCTGAGGAGGGATAATATGGGTAGCATTGAAGACTATGGTGACAATGGAAATATCCTCAGATTGCAACTAGAAAGAAGCTTTCTGAGAACCTACTTTGTGATGTGTGAATTCATCTCACAGACTTACAACTTTCTTTTCATTGAACAGTTTTCTAACACTGTTTTCGTGGAATCTGCAATGGGATGCTCGGGAGTCGATTGAATCCTATGGTGGAAATGGAAATATCCTCAGATAAAAACTAGAAAGAAGCTTTCTGAAAAATTGCTTTCTGATATGTAAATTCTTCTCATAGAGTTACACCTTTCTTTTCATTCAATAGTTTGCTAACACTGTTTTAGTGGAATCTGCAATGCGATATTTGGGAGCACATTGAGGCCCATGGTGAAAAAGGAAATGTCCTCAGATTATAACTGCAGAGAACCCTTCTGAGAAATTGCTTCGTGATGTGTGTGTTCAACTCATAGTGTTAAACCTTTCTGTTGAAAGAACAGTTTGGCATCAAAGTTTTTGTGGAATCTGAGAAGGTATATTTTGTATCGCATTGAAGCCTATGGTGACAAAGGAAATTTCCTCAGATTACAACTAGAAAGACACTTTCTGAGAAACTGCTTCATGATGTGTGAATTCATCTGACAAAGTTATACCTTTCTTTTCATTGAGCAGTTTGCTAACAGTTTTGGCGGAATCTGTAATGGGCTATTCCAGAGCGCATTGAGTCCTTTGGTAAAAAGAAAATACCCTCTGATAAAAACTAGAAAGAAGCTTTCTGAGAAATGGCTCTGTGATGGGTGAATTCATATCTCAGAGGTACAACATTCTTTTCATGGAGCTGTTTGGTAGCCCTGTTTTTTAGGTATCTGTGAAGGGGTATTTTGGATCACATTGAAGCCTCTGGTGACAAAGGAAATATCCTCAGATAAAAGTTAGAAAGTAGCTTTCTGAGAAACTGGTTTTTGATGTGTGAATTCACCTCAAACACCGCTTTCTCTTCATGGAGTAGTTTGGTAGCATTGTTTTTGTGAAATCTGAGAAGGGATAATTTGGATCACATTGAAGACTATAGTGACAAAGGAAATATCAGCAGGTTACAACTAGAAATAAGCTTTCTGAGAAACTGCTTTGTGATCTGTGAACTCATCTCACAGAGTTACACCATTCATTTAATTGAGCAGCTTGCTCACACTGTTTTCGTGGAATCTTCAATGGGATATTCTGGAGAGCATTGAGGCAAACAGTGAAAAAGGATATTTCCTCAGATAAAAACTGGGGAGAAGCTTCTGAGAAATTGCTTTGTGATGTGTGAATTCATCTCACAGAGTTAAACCTTTCCGTTGAAGGAACAGTTTGGTCTCAATGTTTTCATGGAATCTGAGAAGGTATATTTTGAATTGCATTGAAGCCTATGGCGACAATGGAGACATCCTCAGATTACTATAAGAAAGAAGCATTCTGAGAAAATGCTTTTTGATGGGGAAATTAATCATACAGAGTTGCACCATTCTTTTCATAGAGCAATTTGCTTACACTGTTTTAGTGGAATCTAAAATGGGATATTCAGGAGAATATTGATTCCTGTGATGAAAAATAAAATATCCTCCAATAAAAAATTGAAAGTAGCTTTCTGAGAAACTGCCTTGTGATGTGTGAATTCATCTCAAACATATACAACATTCTCTTCAAGGAGTAGTTTGGTAGCACTGTTTTTGTGGATTCTGAGAAGGGGTACTTTGGATTGCAAAGAAGACTATGGAGACAAAGGAAATATCCTCAGATTACAACTAGAAATAAGCTTTCTGAGAAACGGCTTTGTGATGTGAGAATTCATCTCACAGAGTTACACCATTCTTTTCATTGTAGTTTGCTAACAGTGTTTTCCTGGAATCTGCAATGGGATATTCTGGGGTACATTGAGACCTACGGTGAAAAAGGAATTATCCTCAGATAAAAACTGAACAGAAGCCTTCTGAGAAACTGCTTTGTGAAGTGTGAATTCATCTCACAGAGTTACACCATTCTTTCTTTGAACAGTTTGCTAACATTTTTTTCATGAAATCTGCAATTTGACATTCGGGATTGCATTGAGGCCAATGGTGAAAAAGGAAATATCTTCAGATAAAAACTAGAAGGAAGCTTTCTGGAAACTACTTTGCGATAGGTGAATTCATCTCACAGAGTTACACCATTCTTTTCATGGATCTATTTGGTAGCACTGCTTTTGTGGAACCTGAGAACTGTTATCTTTGATCACATTGAAGCCCACGGTGAAAAAGGAAATATCCTCAGATAAAAACTAGAAAGAAGGTTCCTGAGAAACTGCTATCTGATGTGTGAATTCATCTCACAGATATACACCTTCCTTTCATGGAGCATTGTTTTACGGCTCTTTTTGTTGAATCTGGGAAGGGATATTTGGGATCGCAATGAAGACTATACGGACAAAGGAATTACCCTCAGATACAAATCAGAAACAAGCTTCCTGAGAAACTGCTTTGTGATATGTGATTTCATCTCACAGAGCTACACCACTATTTCATGGAACCGTTTGCTAGCACTCTTTTTGAGGATTCTGATAACTGATATTTCGGATCAGTTTGAAGAGTATAAGGACAAAGGAAATATCCTCAATTAAAAACATGACAGAAGCTTTCTGCAAAACTTCTCTGTGATGTGTGAATTCATTTCACAGAGTTACACCACTCTTTGATTCAGGAGTTTGCTAGCAATGCTTTTATGGAATCTCAGAAGTGATATCTTGGATATCGTTGAATCCCATGGTGAAAAATGAAATATCTTCAGATAATAACTGCAGAGAGGCCTTCTCAGAAACTGCTTTGTTGTGGGTGAATTCAGCTCACAGAGTTACACCACTGTTTTCAGTGAGAAGCTTGCTAACAGTGTTTTCCAAGAATGTGCAATGAGACACATGGGGGCGCGTTGGGACCACAAATGGCCTCAGCTGAAAAAAGAAAGAAGCTTTCTGAGAAACTGTTTGGGATGTGTGAATTCAACTGACTGAATTACACCTGTATTTCGTGGAGCCGTTTGCTAGCCCTGATTTTGTGGAATCTGAGAACGGATATTTCGAATCACTTTGAAGACTATACGACTGAAGGAAATATCCTCGGATAAAAATCAGAATGAAGCTTTCTGTGGAACTGACTTGTGATGTGTGAATTCATCTCACAGAGTTACACCTTTCTCTTCATGAAGCAGTTTGCTAACACTGTTTTTGTGGAATCTGCAAAGTGGTATTTGGGAGCACATTGAGGCCTATGGTGAAACAGGAAATATCCTTAGATGAAAAATAGAAGGACGCTTTCTGAGAAACCACTTTATGATATGTGAGTTCTTTTCAGAGAGTTATACTTTCATATCATGGAGTAGTCTATTACTACTGTCTTTGGGGAATCTGAGAAGGGATATATTGGATTGCACTGAGGCCTATGCTGAGAAAGGAAATATCCTCAATTTAAAACGTGAAAGAAACTTTCTGAGACACTTCTTTGTGATGTGTTAATTCATCTCAGAGAGTTATACCTTAGTCTTCATGAAGCAGTTTGCTAACACTGTTTTCATGGAATTTACAACATGATATTTGGGAGTGCATTGAGGCCTGTGGTGAAAAAGGAAATATCCTCAGATGAAAACTGGAAAGAAGTCTTCTGAGAAACTGCATTGTGATGTCTGAATGCAACTCACAAAGTTACATTTTTCTTTTCATTGATCAGTTTGCCAACACTGTTTTCTTGAAATCTGCAATGGGATATTTCTTAGCGCCATGAAGCTTATGTTGACAAAGGTAATATCCTCTGATAAAAATGAGAGAGAAGTTTTCTGAGAAACTGCTTTCTGATGTGTGAGCTCATCTCACAGAGTTACATATGTATTTCATGGAGATGTTTGCTAGCACTCTTTGTGGAATCTGAGAAGTGATATTTTGGATCACTATGAAGACTCCCTGGACGAAGGAAATATCCTCAGATAAAAACCAGAAAGAAGCTTTCTGAGAAACTGCTTTATGATGCTTGAATTCATCTCACAATGTTATACCACTCTCTCATGGAGGAGTTTGCTAGCTCTATTTTTGAGGGATCTCAGAAGTGATGTTTTGGATATCATTGAATCCCATGGTGAATATTGAAATATCCACAGATAAAATCTGGGAAGAAGCCTTCTCAGAAACTACTTTGTGGTGTGTGAATTCACCTCACAGAGTTACACTATTGCTTTCATTGAGATGTTTGCTAACACTGTTTTCACAGAATCTGCAATGAGATATACGGGAGTGCTTTGAGATCTGAAAAATCCTCAGATAAAAACGAGAAAGAAGCTTTCTGAGAAACATCTTTGTGATGCGTGAATTCATCTCCCAGAGTTACACCTTTCTCTTCATGATGCACTTTGTTAACACTGTTTTCGTGGAATCTGAAAAGTGATATTTGGGAGCACATTGAGGGCTATGGTTAAAAAGGATATATCCTCAGATGAAAACTGGAAAGAAGCATTCTGAGAAACTGCATTGTGATGTGTGAATGCAACTCACAGAATTACACTTTTGTTTTCATTGATAATTTTGTTAACACTGTTTTCTTGAAATCTGCAATGGGATATTTCTTAGCGCCATGAAGCTTAGGGTGACAAAGGAAATATCCTCCGATAAAAATGAGAAAGAAACTTTCTGAGAAACTGCTTTGTGATGTGTAATTCATCTCACAGTTACACCTTTCTCTTCATGAAGCAGTTTGCTAACACTGTTTTCGTAGAATCTGCAAAGTGATATTTGGGAGCACACTGCTTTGTGATGTGTGAACTCATCTCACAGAGATACACCTTTCTTTACATTGAGCAGTTTGCTGAAGCTTTGTTCATGGAATCTGCCATGAGATATTCCAAGGGCATTGAGTCCTATGGTGAAAAATGAAATATCATCACATAAAAACTGGAGGGAAGCCTCCTGAGAAATGCTTTGTGATGTGTGAATTCTTCTCACAGAGTTACACCATTGTTTTCATTGAGAAGTTTGCTAACACTGTTTTCATGGAATCTGCCATAACATATACGAGAGCACATTGAGGCCTGCTGTTTGAAAAGGAAATATCCTCAGATAAAAACAAGTAAGAAGTTTTCTTAGAGACTGCTATGTGATGTGTGAATTCGTCTCACAGCATTACAACTTTCTTTACCTTGAGCAGGTTGCTAACTCTGTTTTTGTGGAGTCTGCAATATGGTATTCCAAGGGCATTGAGTGCTATTGTGAAAAAGGAAATATCCTCAGATAAAAACTGGAGAGAAGAATTCTGAGAAACTGCTTTGTGATGTGGGAATTCATCGCGCATAGTTGAACCTTTATTTTCACGGAGCAGTTTGCAAGCACTGTTATTGTGGAATCTGAGAAGGGATATTTTGGATGGCTTTGAAGCCTATGGTGACAAAGGAAATACCCTTCCTCAACTAAAAACTTGAAAGAAGCTTTCTGAGAAACTGCTTAGAGATGTGTGAATTATTCTCACAGAGTTATGCCACTCTTTCATGGTGCAGTTTGCTAACACTGTTTTTGCAGAATCTGCAATCTGATATTCTTTAGCACATTGAGGCCTATGGTGAAAACGGAAATATCCTCTAATAAAAACAAGAAAGAAGCTTTCTGAGAAACTGCCTGTGATGTGTGAATTTATCTTACAGTGTTACAGGATTGTTTTCATTGAGAAGTTTGCTATAACTGCGTGGAATCTACAAAGAGATATAGGGGAGGGCATTGAGGCCTCTATTTAAAAGGAAATATCCTCTGATTAAAACTGAAAACAAGCTTTGTGAGAAACTACTTTGTGACGTGTGAATTCATCTCACAGAGTTACACCATTCTTTTCATGAAGCAGTTTGTTGCCACTGCTTCTGTAGAATCTGAGAAGGGATACTTTGGATTGCATTAAAGCCCATGGTAAAAAAGGAAATATCCTCAGATAAAAACTAGAAAGAAGCTTTCTTAGAGACTGCCCTGTTGTGTGTGAATTCATCTCACAAAGTTACAAAGTTCTTTTCATGGAGGAGTTTATTAACACTGTTTTCATTTAATCTGCAATGGGATATTGCGAGTGCATTGAGTGCTATGGTGAAAAAGGAAATATCATCAGATAAAACTTTTAGAGAAGCTCTCGGAGAAACTTCTTTGTGATGTGTGAATTCATCTCCCACAGTTACACCTTTCTTTACATTAAGCAGTTTGCTAACTCTGTTTTCGTGGAATCTTCAATGCGATATTCTGAGTGCATTAAGTTCTATGGTGAAAAAGGAAATGTCCTCAAATAAAAACTGGAGAGAATGTTCTGAGAAACAGCTTTGAGATGAGTGAATTCTTCTCACAGTGTTACACCTTTGTTTTAATGGAACAGTTTTTTTGCACTGTTTTTGTGGAATCTGATAAGGGATATTTTGGATGGCTTTGAAGCCTATGGTGACAAATGAAATATCCTCAGATTAAAACTGGAAACAAGCTTTCTGAGAAAATGCTGTGTGATGTGTGAATTCGGGTCACAGAGTACAACTTTCTCTTTACATTGAGGAGGTTGCTAACTCTGTTTTTGTGGAGTCTGCTATTTGATATTCTGAGGGCATTGAGTCCTATGGCGAAAAAGGAAATATCCACAAATAAAACCTGGAGAGAAGTTTTCTGAGAAACTGCTTTGTGATGCAGGAATTCATCTCAGTGTGACATTACTCTTTCATGCAGCAGTTTGCTAGCACTGTTTTTCTGGAATCTGAGAATGGATATTTTTGAACTTTGAACCCTATGGTGACAACAGAAATATCCCCAGATAAAAACTAGAAAGAAGCCTCTGAGAAACTGCTTTGTCATGTGTTAATTCATCTCTCAGAGTTACACCTTTCTTTTCATGGAACAGTTTACTAACATTGTTTCCATGGAATGTGCAATGGGTTATTGCAAGTGCCTTGAGTGCTATGGTGAAAAAGGAAATACACCACTCTTTCATGGAGCAGTTTACTAGCACTGTTCTTGTGGAATCTGAGAATGAATTGGTTTGAAGCCTATTGTGACAAAGGAAAAATTCTCAGATAAATACTAGAAAGAAACTTTCTCAAAAACTGCTTTGTGATATGTGAATTTATCTCACAAAGATACAGAATTGTTTTCATTGAGAAGTTTGCTAAGACTGGTTGCGTGGAATCTGCAATATGATATACGAGACTGCATTGAGGCCTGTGTTTAAATAGGAAATATCCTCAGATAAAAACAGGAAAGAACCTTTCTGAGAAACTGCTTTGTGCTGTGTGAATTCATCTCACAGAATTACACTACTCTTTCATGGAACAATTTGCTAGCACTGTTTTTTTTGGAATCTGAGAAGGGATATTTTGGATCACTTTGAAGCCTATGGTGACAAAGGAAATATCCTCAGATGAAAACTAGAAAGAAACTTTCTGAGAAACTATTTTGTTTTGTGTGAATTCATCTCACAAAGCTACAATGTTCTTTTCGTGGAGGAGTTTACTAACACTGTTTTCGTTTAATCTGCATGGGATATTGCAAGTGCTTAGAGTGCTATGGTGAAAAAGGAAATGTCCTCAGATAAAAACTTTAGAGAATTCTTCTGAGAAACTGCTTTGTGATGTGTGAATTCATCTCAAAGAGTTTCACCTTTCTTTACATTGAGCAGTTTACTAACTCTGTTTTCGTGGAGTCTGCAACTTGATATTCCGAGAGGATTGAGTCCTGTGGTGAGAAAGAAAATATCCTCAGATAAATACTCTAGAGAAGACTTCTGAGAAACTGCTTTGTGATGCAGGAATTCATCTCACAGAGTTACACCACTCTTTCTTGGAGCAGTTTGCTAGCACTGTTGTGGAATCTGAGAAGCTCTATTTTGGATTGCTCTGAAGACTACAGTGACAAAGAAAATATACTCCCTCAACTGAAACTTGAAAGAAGATTTCTGAGAAATGCTTACTGATGTGTGAATTCATCTCACAGAGTTGCACCAGTTTTTCATTGAGCAGTGTGCTAACACTGCTTTTGCAGAATCTGCAGTGGGATATTCTGGAGAGCATTGAGGGGTATGGTGAACTCGGAAATATCACCTGATAATATCTAGTAGGAAGCTTTCTGAGAAACTTCTCATTGATGTGTACATTCATCTCACAGAATTACATCACTCTTTCTTGAAGCAGTTTGCTAGCACTGATTTTGTGGAATCTGAGAAGGGATATTTTGGATGGATTAGAAACAAGCTTTTTGAGAAACTGTTTTGTGATGTGGGAATTTGGCTCACAGACTTAGAACTCTCTTTACATTGAGCAGGTTGCTAACTCTGTTTTCGTGGAGTCTGAAATTTGATATTCTGAGGGCATTGAATGTTATGATGAAAAAGGAAATATCCTAAAATAAAAACTGGAGAGAAGTCTTCTGAGAAGCTGCTTTGTGATATGTGAATTCATCTCACAGAGCTACATTACTCTTTCATGGAGCACTTTGCAATCACTGATTTTGTGGAATTTGAGAAGGGATATTTTGGATCGCTTGGAAGCCTATGGTGACAAATGAAATATCCTCAGATAAAAACTTGAAAGAAGTTTTCTGAGAAACTGCTTCATGATGTCTGAATTCATCTCACAAGGTTACACCGTTCTTTGCATGGAGGAGTTTACTAACACTCTTTTCATTTAATCTGCAATGGGATATTGCGAGTGCATTGAGGGCTATGGTGAAAAGGGAAATATCCTCAGATAAAAACTGCAGAGAAGCTTTCGGAGAAGCTACTTTTGATGTGTGAATTCATCTCACAGATTTCCACCTTTCTTTACAATGTGCAGTTTTCTAACTCTGTTTTTGTGGAATCTGTAATGGGACACTTGGGAGGACATTGAGGCCGATGGTGAAAAAGGAAATGTCCTCAGATAAAAAGGAAATATCCTCAGATAGAAACTGGAGAGAAGTGTTCTGAGAAACTACTTTGTGCTGAGTGAATTCCTCTCACAGAGTTACATCACTCTTTCATGGAATCTTTTGCTAGCACTTATTGTGGAAACAGAGAGGGGATATTTTTGATCATTCTGAAGCCTATGCTGACAAAGGAAATACCTTCAGATAAAAACTAGAAAGAAGCTTTCAGAGAAACTGCTTTGTGATGTGTGAATTCGGCTCCCTGATTTACACCTTTCTTTACATTGAGCAGGTTGCTAACTCTGTTTTCATGGAGTCTGCAATTTGATATTCTGAGGGCATTAAGTCCTAGGGTGAAAAAGGTAATATCCTCAGATAAAAACTGAAGAGAAGTCTTCTGAGAAACCGCTTTGTGATGCAGGAATGCATCTCACAGAGTTACACCAGTCTTTCTTGGAGTAGTTTGCTAGCATTGTTTTTGTGGAATCTGAGAAGGGATATTTTGGATCACTTTGAAGCCCACGGTGACAAAGGAAATATCCTCCTTCAACTGAAAACTTGAAAGAAGCTTTCTGAGACACTGCTTTGTGACGTGTGAATTCATCTTTCTGAGTTACAACTTTGTTTTCATGGAACAGTTTACTTACACTGTTGTCATAGTATCTGAAACGGAATATTGTGAGCACATTTAGTGCTATGGTGGAAAAGTAGATGTCCTCAGATAACACCTGGAGAGAAGTCTTTGGAGAAACTCCTTTGTGATGTGTAAATTCATCTCAAAGAGTTACACCACTCTTTCATTGAGCAGTTTGTTAACACTCCTTTTGTGGAATCTGCATTGGGATATATTTGGGAGGGCATTGAGGCCGATAGTGAAACAGGAGATGTCGTCAGATAAAAACTTGAAAGAAGCTTTCTCTGAAACTGCTTTGTGATGTGTGAATTCATCTCACAGAGTTACAACAATCTTTCATGGAGCCGTTTGCTAGCACTGTTTTTGTGGAATCTGAGAAGGGATGTTTCTGATCTCATAGAATCCTATAGTGACAAAGGAAATATCCTCAGATAAAAACTGGAAACAAGCTTTCTGAGAAACTGTTTTGTGATGTGTGAATTTATCTCACAGAGTTACACTACTCTTTCATGGAGCAATTTGCTAGCACTGATTTTTTGGAATCTGAGAAGGGATATTTTGCATCACTTTGAAGCCTATGGTGACAAAGGAAATATCTTAAAATGAAAATTAGAAGGAAGGTTTCTGAAAAACTGCTTTGTGATATGTGAATTCATCTCACAGAGTTACATCACTCTTTCATGGAGCAGTTTGGTAGCACTGGTTTTGTGCAATCTGTGAAGGGATATTTTGGGTGGATTTGAAACCTATGGTGACAAAGGAAATATCCTCAGATAAAAACTAGAAAGAAGCTTTCTGAGAAATTGCTTTGTGATGTGCAAATTCATCTCTCAGAGTTACACCTTTCTTTTCATGGAGCAATTTCCTACCACTGTTGTGGTGGAATCTGCAATGGGATATGGCGAGTACATTGAGTGCTATGGTGAAAAAGGAAATAACCTCAGATAAAAACTGGAGAGAAGCCTTTAGGGAAATGCTTTGTGATGTATGAATTCATCTCACAGAGTTACACAATATTTTCATTGAGCAATTTGCTAACACTGTTTTTGTGGAATCTGCAATGGGATATTCAGGAGGGTATTGAGGACAATGGTGAAAAAGGAAATGTCCTCAGATAAAAACTTGAAAGAGGCTTTCTGAGAAACTGCTTTGTGATGTGCGAATTCATCTCACACAGTTACACCAAATTTTCATGGAGCCGTGTGCTAGCACAGTTTTTCTGGACTCTGAGAAGAGACATTTCTGATCGCATTGAAACTTATCATGACAAAGTAAATAGCCTAAGATAAAAACTGGAAAGAAGTTTTCTGAGAAACTGCTTTGTGATGTGTGAATTCATCTAACAAAGTTACACCATTGTTTCATGGAGCTGTTTGCAAGCACTTCTTGTGGAATCTGAGAAGGGATATTTTTGATAGCTTTGAAGCCTATGGTGACAAAGGAAATCTCCTCAGATAAAAACTAGAAAGAAGCTCTCTGAGAAACTGCTTTGCAATGTGTGAATTCATCTCACAGAGTTACAACATTGTTTTCATGGAGAAGCTTCTAAGCATTGCTTCTGTGGAATCTGAGAAGCTATGCATAGATTGCATTGAAGGCCATGTTGAAAATGGAAATATCCTCAGATTAAAACTACAAAGAGGCTTTCTGGGAAATTGTTTTGTGATGTGTCAATTCATCTCACAGAGTTACACTACTTTTCATGGAGCCGTTTGCTAGCAGTGTTTTTGTGTTTTCTGAGAAGGGATATTTTGGATCGCTTTGACACATATGGTGACAAAGGAAATGTCCTCATATGAAGACTATAAAGAAGCTTTCTGAGAAACTGCTTTGTGATGTGTTAATTTGTCTCACGAAGTTACACCGTTCTTTTCATGGAGCAGTTTACTAACACTGTTTTCGTTTAATCTGCAATGGGATATTGCGAGCACATTGAATGCTATGGTGATAAAGGAAATATCCTCAGATAAAAACTGGACAGAAGCCTTCGGAGAAACTGCTTTGTGATGTCTGAATCCATCTCACGGAATTCTACCTTTTTTTACATTCAGCAGTTTTTTAACTCTGTTTTCCTGGAATCTGCAATGGGATATTCCGTGGGCATTGAGTCCTATTCAAAAAGGAAATATTGTCAGATAAAAAGTGGAGAAAAATGTTCTGAGAAACTGCTTTGTGATGAGTTAATTCCTCTCACAGAGTTACAACTTTGCTTTGATGGTGCAATTTGCTAACACTGTTTTTGTGGAATCTGAGAAAGGATATTTTGGATGGCTTTGAAGCCTATGGTGACAAAGGAAACATCCTCAGATAAAAACTACAAACAAACTTTCTGAGAAACTGCTCTGTGATATGTGAATTCAGCTCACAGAGTTACAGCTTTCTTTACATTGAGCAGGTTGCTAACTACGTTTTCGTGGAGTCTGCAATTTGATACTCCGAGACCATTGAATCCTAGGGTGAAAAAGGAAATATCCTTAGATAAAAACTGGACAGAACTCTTGTGGGACATTGCTTTGTGATGTGACAATTCATCTCACAGAGTTACAACACTTTTTCTTGGAGCAGTTTGTTAGCACTGTTTTTGTGGAATCTGAGAAAGGATATTTTGGATTGCCTTGAAGCCTATGGTGACAAAGGAAATATCCTCAGATAAAAAGTAGAAAGAAGCTTTCTGAGAAACTGCTTTGTGATGAGTGAAATCATCTCACAAAGTTACACCGCTCTTTGCGTGGAGCAGTTTATTAACACTGTTTTCGTTTAATTTGCAGTGGGATATTGCAAGCTCATTGAGTACTGTGTTCAAAAAGGAAACATTCTCAGATCAAAACTGGAGAGAAGCTTTCGGAGAAACTGCTTTGTGATGTGTGAATTCATCCCACAGAGTTTCACCTTTCTTTATATTGAGCAGTTTGCTAACTCTGTTTTTGTGGAATCTGCAATGGGATATTCCAAGGACATTGAGTCCTATGGTGAAAAAGGAAATATCCTCAGATAAAAACTGGAGAGAAGTCTTCTGAGAAACTGCTTTGTGATTCGGGAATGTATCTCACAGAGTTACATCACTGTTTCTTGGAACAGTTTGCTTCCACTGTTTTTGTGGAATCTGAGAAGGGATACTTCGGATAGCTTTGAAGCCTATGGTGACAAAGGAAATATAATCAAAGAAAAACCAGAAAAACCAGATGGGAGCTTCCTGAGAAACTGCTTCATGATGTTTGAATTCATCTCTCAGAGTTACAACTTTCTTTTCATGTAGCAGTTTACTAACACTGTTGTCGTGGAATCTGCAATGAGATATTGTGGGCTCATTGAGTGCTATGGTGAAAAAGGAAATAACCTCAGACAAAACCTGGAGAGAAGCCTTCTCAGAAACTGCTTTGTGATGTGTGAATTCATCTCAGAGTTACACAATACTTTCATTGAGCAGTATGCTAACACTATTGTCATGGAATCTGCAATGGGATATTTGGGAGGACATTGAGGACGATGTTGAAAAAGGAAATGTCCTCAGACAAAAACTTGGAAGAAGGTTTCTGAGAAACTTCTTTGTGATGTGTTAATTCATCTCACCGAGTTGCACCAATCTTTCCTGGAGCCGTTTGCTATCACTGTTTCAGTGGAATCTGAGAAGGTACGTTTCTGATCACTTTCAATCCTACTGTGACAAAGGAAATATCCTCAGATAAAGCTGGAAACAAGCATTCTGAGAAACTGTTTTGAGATGTGTGAATTCATCTCAGAGTTACACCACTCTTACATGGAGCCTTTTGCTAGCACTTTTTGTGTAATCTGAGAAGGGATATTGTTAATGGCTTTGAAGTCCATGATGACAAAGGAAATATCCTCAGAAAAGAACTAGAAAGAATCTTTCTGAGAAACTGCTATGTGATGTTTGAATTCACCTCACAAAGTAACACCACTCTTTCATTGAGCAGTTTGCTAACACTGTATTTGCAGAATCTGCAGTGGGATATTCTGGAGCATATTGAGGAGTATGGTGAAAAAGTAAATACCATCTGATAGAAAATAGAAAGAAGTTTTCTGAGAAACTGATTTGTGATGTGTGAATTCATCTCACGAAGTTACTTCACTCCTTCATGAAGCTGTCTGCTAGCACTGTTTTTGTGGAATCTGAGAAGGAATACTTTGGATCACTTTGAAGCCTATGGTGACAAGGGAAATATAATCAGATAAATACTACAAGGGAGCTTTCTGAGTAACTGCTTTGTGATGTGTGAATTCATCTCGCAGAGTTACACGTCTCTTTTCATGGATCAGTTTACTAACACTTTTTTCGTGGGATCTGCAAAGGAAATATCCTCAGATTAAAACTAGAAAGAAGCTTTCTGAGAAACTGCTTTGCGATGTGTCTATTCAACTCACAGAATTACACTACTCTTTCATGGAGCA
The DNA here is from genome assembly GCF_002776525.5 of Piliocolobus tephrosceles. Lineage (NCBI taxonomy): Eukaryota > Metazoa > Chordata > Mammalia > Primates > Cercopithecidae > Piliocolobus > Piliocolobus tephrosceles. The sequence goes on along the minus strand of NW_022312908.1, from coordinate 359,707 downwards.
GTTTGCTAGCACAGTTTTTGTGGAAACTGAGAAGGGATATTTTGTATCGCTTTGAAGTCCATGGTGACAAAGGAAATATACTCAAAAAAGAAAAAGAAATAAGCTTTCTGTCAAACTGCTTTGTGCTGTTGAATTCATCTCAGAGTTACATCTTAATTTTCATGGAGCAGTTTACTAATACTGTTGTCGTGGAATCTGCAATGGAATATGGCTCACACATTGAGTACTATGGTGAAAAAGGAAATATCCTCAGATAAAAACTGGACAGAAGCGTTTGGAGAAACTGTTTTGTGATGTGTGAATTCATCTCACAAGGTTACACTATTCTTTTTTTTTTTTTAACTTGAGATTGTTTATTATAACCATAGAAAATATTGCAGTATTTTAGAATCCAACATACATTTTTGTGGAGTAACTGTCGAATGTGTGATCAGTAATCTTCAGGGTTTTTTTTGTTTGTTTGTTTGTTTGTTTGTATACTTTAAGTTCTAATGTACTTGTGCACAACGTGCAGGTTTGTTACATATGTATACATGTGCCATGTTGGTTTGTTGCACCCATCAACCTGTCAGCACCCATCAACTCGTCATTTTAATAAGGTATAACTCCCATTTCCATCCCTCCCCCCTTCCCCCTCCCCATAATAGGCTCCAGTGTCTGATATTCCCCTTCCCGTGTCCAATCTCAATGTTCATTTCTCACCAATGAGTGAGAACATGCAGTGTCTGTTTTTCTGTTCTTGTGATAGTTTGCTGGGAATGATGGTTTTCAGCTGCATCCATGTCCCTACAAAGGACACGAACTCATCCTTTTTTATGGCTGCATAGTATTCCATGATGTATAGGTGCCACATTTTCCTAATCCAGTCTGTCACTGATGGACATTTGGGTTGATTTCAAGTCTTTGCTATTGTGAATAGTGCCGCAATAAATATACGTGTGCAAGAGTCTTTATAGCAACCTGATTTAAAATCCTTTGGGTATATACCCAGTAATGGGATGGCTGGGTCAAATGGTATTTCTAGTTCTAGATCCTTGAGGAATTGCTATACTGTCTTCAACAATGATTGAACTAGTTTACAATCCCAACAACAGTGTAAAAGTGTTCCTTTTTCTCCATATCCTCTCCAGCATCTGTTGTTTCCTGACTTTTTAATGATTTCCATTCTAACTGTTGTGAGATGATATCTCATTGTGGTTTTGATTTGCATTTTTCTGATGGCCAGTGATGATGAGCAATTTTTCATGTGTCTGGTGGCTGTATGCATGTCTTCTTTTAAGAAATGTCTGTACATTTCCTTTGCCCACTTTTGGATGGGGTTGTTTGGTTTTCTCTTGCAAATTTGTTTGAGTTCTTTCTACATTCTGTATTTTAGCCCTTTGTCAGATGAGTAGATTGCAAAAATTCTCTCCCATTCTGTAGGTTGCCTGTTCACTCTGATGATGGTTTCTTTTCCTGTGCAAAAGCTCTTTAATTTAATTAGATACCATTTGTCAATTTTGGCTTTTGTTGTCATGGCTTTTGATGTTTTAGACATGAAGTCCTTGCCCATGCCTATGTCCTGAATGGTACTACCTAGGTTTTCTTCTAAGGTTTTTATGGTGTTATGTCTAACATTTAGGTCTCTAATCCATCTTGAATTAATTTTCGTATAAGCAGTAAACAAAAGATCCAGTTTCAGCTTTTGACTTATGGCTGGACAATTTTCCCAGCACCATTTATTGAATAGGGAATCCTTTCCCCATTTCTTGTTTTTGTCAGGTTTGTCAGAGATCAGATGGTTGTAGAAGCATGCTATTATTTCTGAGGGCTCCGTTCTGTTCCATTGGTCTATATCTCTGTTTTGGTACCAGTACCATGCTGTTATTGTTACTGTAGCATTGTAGTATAGTTTGAAGTCAGGTATTGTGATGCCTCCAGCTTTATTCTTTTGACTTAGGATTGTCTTGGCAATGCGGGCTCTTTTTTGGTTCCATATGAACTTTAAAGCAGTTTTTTTCCAATTCTGTGAAGAAACTCATTGGTAGCTTGATGGGGATGGCATTGAATCTATAAATTGCCTTGGACAGTATGGCCATTTTCATGATAATGATTCTTCCTATCCATGAGCATGGTATGTTCTTCCGTATGTTTGTGTCCTCTTTTATTTCACTGAGCAGTGGTTTGTAGTTCTCCTTGAAGAGGTCCTTTACATTTCTTGTAAGTTGGATTCCTAGGTACTTTATTCTCTTTGAAGCAATTGTGAATGGAAGTTCATTCATGATTTGGCTCCCGGTCTGTTACTCTTGTATAAGAATGCTTGTGATTTTTGCACATTAATTTTGTATCCTGAGACTTTACTGAAGATGCTTATCAGCTTAAGGAGATTTTGGACTGAGATGATAGGATTTTCTAAATATACAATCATGTCATCTGGAAACAGGGACAATTTGACTTCTTGTTTCCCTTTTTTTCTTTTTATTATACTTTAAGTTCTAGGGTACATGTGCATAACGTGCAGGTTTGTTACATATGTATACTTGTGCCATGTTGGTGTGCTGCACCCATCAACTCGTCAGCACTATCAATTCATCATTTATATCTTGTATAACTCCCCAATGCAATCCCTCCCCCCTCCCCCCTCCCCATGATAGGCCCCAGTGTGTGATGTTCCCCTTCCCGAGTCCAAGTGATCTCATTGTTCAGTTCCCGCCTATGAGTGAGAACATGCGGTGTTTGGTTTTCTCTTCTTGTGATAGTTTGCTAAGAATGATGGTTTCCAGCTGCATCCATGTCCCTACAAAGGATGCAAACTCATCCTTTTTTATGGCTGCATAGTATTCCATGGTGTATATGTGCCACATTTTCTTAATCCAGTCTGTCACTGATGGACATTTGGGTTGATTCCAAGTCTTTGCTATTGTGAATAGTGCCGCAATAAACATACGTGTGCATGTGTCTTTGTGGTAGAATAATTTATAATCCTTTGGGTATATACCTAGTAGTGGGATGGCTGGGTCATATGGTACATCTAGTTCGAGATCCTTGAGGAATTGCCATACTGTTTTCCATAATGGTTGAACTAGTTTACAATCCCACCAACAGTGTAAAAGTGTTCCTATTTCTGCACATCCTCTCCAACACCTGTTGTTTCCTGATTTTTTAATGATTGTCATTCTAACTGGTGTGAGATGGTATCTCATTGTGGTTTTGATTTGCATTTCTCTGATGGCGAGTGATGCTGAGCATTTTTTCATGTGTCTGTTGGCTGTATGAATGTCTTCTTTTGAGAAATGTCTGTATCATATCTTCTTTAAAGTTCATATGGAACCAAAAAAGAGCCCGCATTGCCAAGACAATCCTAAGTCAAAAGGACAAAGCTGGAGGCGTCACGCTACCTGACTTCAAACTATACTACAAGGCTACAGTAACCAAAACAGCATGGTACTGGTACCAAAACAGATATATAGACCAATGGAACAGAACAGAGTCCTCAGAAATAATACCACACATCTACAACCATTTGATCTTTGACAAACCTGAGAGAAACAAGAAATGGGGAAAGGATTCCCTATTCAATAAATGGTGCTGGGAAAATTGGCTAGCCATAAGTAGAAAGCTGAAACTGGATCCTTTCCTTTCTCCTTATCGAAGATTAATTCAAGATGGATTAGAGACTTAAATGTTAGACCTAGTACCATAAAAACCCTAGAAGAAAATCTAGGTAGTACCATTCAGGACATAGGCATGGGCAAGGACTTCATGTCTAAAACACCAAAAGCAATGGCAGCAAAAGCCAAAATTGACAAATGGGATCTAATTAAACTAAAGAGCTTCTGCACAGCAAAAGAAACTACCATCAGAGTGAACAGGCAACCTACAGAATGGGAGAAAATTTTTGCAATCTACTCATCTGACAAAGGGCTAATATCCAGAATCTACAAAGAGCTCAAACAAATATACAAGAAAAAAACAAACAACCCCATCAAAAAGTGGGGACTTCTTGTTTTCCTAACTGAATACCCTTTATTTCTTTCTCTTGCCTCATTGCCCTAGGCAGAATTTCCACCACTATGTTGAATAGGGGTGGTGAGAGAGGGCATCCCTGTCTTGTGCCAGTTTTCAAAGGGAATCCTTCCAATTTTTGCTCATTCAGTATGATATTGACTGTGGGTTTGTCATAAATAGCTCTTATTATTTTGAGACACGTTCCATCAATATCGAATTTATAGAGCGTTTTTAGCATGAAGGGCTGTTGAATTTTGTCAAAAGCCTTTTCTGCATCTATTAAGATAATCATGTCGTTCTTGTCTTTGGTTCTGTTTATATGCTGGATTACGTTTATTGATTTGCAAATGTTGAACCAGACTTGCGTCCCATGGATGAAGCCCACTTGATCATGCTGGATAAGCTTTGTGATGTGCTGCTGAATCCAGTTTGCCAATATTTTATTGAGGATTTTTGCATCGATGTTCATCAGGGATATTAGTCTAAAATTCTCTTTTTTTGTTGTATCTCTGTCAAGCCTTGGTATCAAGATGATGTTGGCCTCATAAAATGTGTTAGGGAGGATTCCATCTTTTTGTATTGATTGGAATAGTTTCCGAAGGAATGGTACCAGCTCCTCCTTGTACCTCTGGTAGAATTCAGCTGTGAATCCATCTGGTCCTGGACTTTTTTTGGTGGGTAGGCTATTAATTGTTGCCTCAATTTCGGAGCCTGCTATTGGTCTATTCAGGGATTCAACTTCTTCCTGGTTTAGTCTTGGGAGAATGTAAGTGTCCAGGAAATTATCCATTTCTTCTATGTGTTCTAGTTTATTTACATAGAGGTGTTTATAGTATTCTCTGATGGTAGAGTGCGTTTCTGTGGGGTGAGTGGTGATATCCCCTTTTTCATTTTTTATTGCATCTATTTGATTCTTCTATCTTTTCTTCTTTATTAGTCTTGCTAGCAGTCTATCAATTTTGTTGATCTTTTCAACAAACCAGCTCCTGGATTCATTGATTGTTTGGAGGGTTTTTTGTGTCTCTATCCCCTTCAGTTCTGCTCTGATCTTAGTTATTTCTTGCCTTCTGCTAGCTTTTGAATGTGTTTGCTCTTGCTTCTCTAGTTCTTTTAATTGTGATGTTACGATGTCAATTTTAGATCTTTCCAGCTTTCTCTTGTGGGCATGTAGTGCTATAAATTTCTCTCTACACACTGCTTTAAATGTGTCCCAGATATTCTTGTATGTTGTATCTTTGTTCTCATTGGTTTCAAAGAGCATCTTTATATCTGCTTTCATTTCGTTATGTATCCAGTAGTCATTCAGGAGCAGGTTGTTCAGTTTCCATGTATTTGACCGGTTTTGATTGAGTTTCTTAGTCCTGAGTTCGAGTTTGATTGCACTGTGGTCTGAGAGACAGTTTGTTATAATTTCTGTTCTTTTACATTTGCTGAGGAGAGCTTTCCTTCCAACTATGTGGTCAATTTTGGAATAAGTGTGATGTGGTGCTGAGAAGAATGTATATTCTGTTGATTTGGGGTGGAGAGTTCTGTAGATGTCTATTAGGTCCATTTGGTGCAGAGTTGAGTTAAATTACTGGATAGCTTTGCTGACTTGCTGTCTTGTTTTTCTATCTAATGTGGACAGTGGGGTGTTGAAGTCTCACATTATTATTGTATGGTAGTGTAAGTTTATTTGTTAGTCTCCAAGGAGTTGTTTATGAATCTGGGTGCTCCTGTATTGGGTGCATATATATTTAGGATAGTGAGCTCTTCCTGTTGAATTGATCCCTTTACCATTATGTAATGACATTCTTTGTCTTTTTTGATCTTTGATGGTTAAAATCTATTTTATCAGAGACTAGTATTGCAACCCCTTCTTTTTTTTCCATTTGCTTGGTAGATCTTCCTCCATCACTTTATTTTCAGCCTATGTGTGTCTCTGCATGTGAGATGGGTTTCCTGAATACAGCAAACTGATGAGTCTTGACTCTTTATCCAATTTGCCAGTCTGTGTCTTTTAATGGTACCATTTAGGTCATTTACATTTAAGGTTAATATTGTTATGTGTGAACCTGATCCTCTCATTGTGATATTAACTGGTTATTTTGCTTGTGAATTGATGGAGTTTCTTCCTAGCATCAATGGTCTTTATATTTTGGCATGTTTTGTCAATGGCTGGTACCAGTTGTTCCTTTCCATATTTACTGCTTCCTTCAGGATCTCTTGTAGAGCAGGCCTGGTGGTGACAAAATCTCTAAGCATTTGCTTGTCTGTAATGGATTTTATTTCTGCTTCACTTATGAAACATAGTTTGGCTGAATATGAAATTCTGGGTTGAAAATTATTTTCTTTAAGAATGTTCAATATTGGCCCCCACTCTCTTCTGGCTTGTACAGTTTCTGCCGAGAGATCTGCTGATAATCTGATGGGCTTCCCTTTGAGGGTAAACCGACTTTTCTCTCTGGCTGCCCTTAAGATTTTTTCCTTCATTTCAACTTTGGTGAATCTGACAATTATGTGTCTTGTTGATGTTCTTCTCGAGGATTATCTTTGTGGAGTTCTGTGTATTTCCTGAATTTGAATGTTGGCCTGCCTTACTAGGATGGGAAAGTTCTCCTGGATGATATCCTGAAGAGTATTTTCCAACTTGGTTCCATTTTCCCCCTCACTTTCAGGCACACCAATCAGACGTAGATTTGGTCTTTTTACATAACCCCATATTTCCTGGAGGCTTTATTCATTTCTTTTTCCTCCTTTTTCTCCAGACTTCTCTTCTCACTTCATTTCATTCATTTGATCTTCAATCATTGATACTCTTTCTTCCAGTTGATCGAGTTGGTTACTGAAGCTTGTGCATTTGTCACGTATTTCTCATGTCATGGTTTTGATCTCTATCTGTTCATTTATGGCATTCTCTGCATTAATTATTCCAGTTATGTATTCTTCCATTCTTTTTTCAAGATTTTTAGTTTGTATGTGCTGGGTACATAGTTCCTCCTTTAGCTCTGAGAAGTTTGATCGACTGAAGCCTTCTTCTCTCAACTCCTCAAAGTCATTCTCTTTCCAGCTTTGATCCATTGCTGGCGATGTACTGCATTCCTTTGTAGGGGGAGATGCACTCTGATTTTTTGAATTTCCACCTTTTCTGCACTGCTTTTTTCCCCATCTTTGTGGTTTTATCTGCCTTTGGTCTTTGATGATGGTGACTTACTGATGGGGCTTTGGTGTGGGTATCCTTTATGTTTGTTAGTTTTCCTTCTGACAGTCAGGACCCTCAGCTGCAGGTCTGCTGGAGATTGCTTGAGGCCCACTCCAGACCCTGTTTGCCTGGGAATCAGCAGCAGAGGCTGCAGAAGATAGAATATTGCTGAACAGTGAGTGTTGCTGTCTGATTCTTGCTCTGGAAGCTTCACCTCAGGGGTGCACCCCACTCTGTGAAGTGTGAGGTATCAGTCTGCACCTAGTGAGGGATGCCTCCCAGTTAGGCTACTCAGGGGTCAGGGACCCACTTGAGCAGGCAGTCTGTCCATTCTCAGTTCTCAACCTCCATCCTGAGAGATCTACTGCTCTCTTCAAAGCTCTCAGGCAGGGTCGTTTACATCTGCAGAGGTTTCTGCTGCTTTTTGTTTAGCTATGCCCTGTCCCCAGAGGTGGAGTCTACAGAGACAGGCATGCCTCCTTGAGCTGCGGTGGGCTCCACCAAGTTCGAGCCTCCTGGTGGCTTTCTTTACCAACTTAAGCCTCACCAATGGCGGGCGCCACTCCCCCAGTCTTGCTGCTGCCTTGCAGTTAGATCTCAGACTGTTCTGCTACCAATATGGGAGGCTCCATGGTCGTGGGACCCTCCTGGCCAGGTGTGGGATATAATCTCCTGCTGTGCCATTTGCTAAGACCGTTGGTGAAGCGCAGTATTAGGGTGGGAGTTACCCAATTTTCAAGGTGTTGTATGTCTCAGTTTCCTTAGGCTAGGAAAAGGGATTTCCTTCCCCCTTTGCACTTCCCAGGTAAGGTGATGCCTCGCCCGCTTCAGCTTTCGCTGGTCAGACTGCAGCAGCTGACCAGCACCGATTGTCTGGCAATTGCCACTGAGATGAACCTGGTACCTCAGTAGAAAATGCAGAAATCACCTGTCTTCTGAGTCGCTCACACTGGGAGTTGGAGGCTGAAGCTCTTTTGAATGACTTTGAAGCATATGGTTACAAAGGAAATATCCTCAGATAAAAACTAGAAACAAGCTTTCTGAGAAACTGCTTTGTGATGTGTGATTTCAGATCGCAGAGTTACAACTCTCTTTACATTGAGCAGGTTTCTATCTCTGTTTTCATGGAGTCTGCAACTTGACATTCTGAGGGCATTTATTCCTATGGTGAGAAAGGAAATATCCTCAGATAAAAACTGGAGAGAGTCTCCTGAGAAACTGCTTTGTGATGCGGGAATTCATTTCACAAAGTTACACCATTCTTTCTTGGAGCAGTTTGCTAGCATTGTTTTTATGGAATCTGAGAAGCTATATTTTGGATCACTTTGAAGCCTATGATGACAAAGGAAATATCCTCTCTCAACTAAATACCTGAAATAAGATTTCTGATATATTGCTTTGTGATGTGTGAATTCATCTCACAGTGTTACACCACTCTTTCAATGAGCAGTTTGCTGATACTGTTTTAGAAGGATCTGCAGTGGAATACTCTGGAGCACATTGAGGATTATGGTGAACACGTAATATTATCTGATAAAAACCAGAAAGAAGTTTTCTGAGAAACTGCTTTGAAATGTGTGAATTCATCTCATAGAGTTACATCACTCTTGGAGCAGTTTGCCAGCACTGATTTTTGTGGAATCTGAGAGGGGATATTTTGGATCACTTTGAAGTCTATCGTGACAAAGGAAATATAATCAGATAAAAACTAGAAGGGAGCTGTCTGAGAAATTGCTTTCTGATGTGTGAATTCACCTCTCAGAGTTACACATTTCTTTTCATTTAGCAGTTTACTAACACAGTTGTTGTGGAATCTGCAATGGGATATTGCAAGCGCATTGAGTGCTACAGTGAAAGAGGAAATAGCCTCAGACATAAACTTGAGAGAAACCTTCTCTGAAACTGGTTTGCTGTGTTTGAATTCATCTCACAGACTTACACCAGTGGATTCATTGAGATGCTAACACTGTTTTCACACAATCTACAATGAGATATACGGGAGCACTTTGAATCCTGAATTATAATCAGATAAAAACAAGAAAGAAGCTTTCTGAGAAACTGCTTTGTGATGTGAGAATTCATCTTACAGAGTTACACTACTCTTTCCTGGAGCAGTTTGCTAGCACTATTTTTGTGGAATCTGAGAAGGGACATTTTGGATCACTTTGAAGGCTATGGTGACAAAGGAAATATCCTCAGATAAAAGAACAGAAAGAAGCTTTCTGAGAAACTGCTTTGTGTTGTGTGAATTCATCTCACAGTGTTACACAACTCTATCATAGAGCCGTTTGCCAGCACTGTTTTTGTGAAATCTGAGAAGGTATAATTTTTTATTGCCGTGAAGCCTATGACATATCTTCAGATATACAAATGACATATCTTCAGATAAATACCAGAAAGAAGCTTTCTGAGAAACTGCTTTGTGATTTGTGAATTCATGTCTCAGAGTTACACCATTCTTTCATGTAGCCGTTAGCTTGCACTGTTTTTGTGGAATCTGAGTAGTGATATTTTGGATCGCTTTGAAGCTATGGTGACAGAGGAAATATCCTCTGATAAAAACCTGAAAGAAGATTTCTGACAAACTGTATTTTGATGTGTGAATTTATCTCATAGAGCTACACCATTCGTTTCTGGAGGAGTTTTCCAGCACTGCGTTTGTGGAATCTCCGAAGTGATATTTTGGGTAGCATTGAATCCCATGGTGAAAAATGAAATATCCTCAGATAACTTGAGAGAATCTGTCTCAGAAACTGCTTTGTGGTGGTTGAATTCTTCTCTCAGAGTTAAATCACTACTTACATTGAGAAGTTTACTAACACTGTTTTCGCAGAATCTGTAATTAGAAACTCGTTAGTGCATTAGAGTCGTGAAATATCCTCAGATAAAAAAAGAACCTCTCTGAGAAATTGCGCATTCAACTCAAAGAGTTACACTAGTGTTTCATGCAGCATTTTGATAGCATTGTTTATGCGGAATCTGAGAAGGAGTATTTTAGATCGCTTTTAAGTCTATGGTGACAAAGGAAATATCCTCAGATAAAAACCAGAAGGAAACTTTCAGAGAAACTGCTTTGCGATGTGTAAATTCCTCTCACAGTGTCACGCAACTCTTTCTTGGAGCCGTTTGCTAGCACTGTATTTACTTAACCTGAAAAGTGATATTTTGGATCACCTTGAAGCCTTTGGTGACAAAGAAAATCTAATCAGATAAATACTAGAAAGAAGCTTTCTGAGAAACTGCATGGTGATGTGTGAAATCATCACCCAGAGTAACACCGGTCTTTCATGAAGCAGTTTTCCAGCACCGTTTTTGTGGAATCTCAGAAATGATATATTGGATAGCATTGAATCCCATGCTGGAAAATGAAATATCGTCAGATAAGAACTGGAAATAAGCCTTCTCAGAAACTGCTTTGTGGTGGTGAATTCTCATCTCAGAGTAAAACCACTGCTTTCATTGAGAAGTTATATAAGGGAGAGCATTGAGGCCTGAAATATCCTCAAATAAAAAAGCAACGAAGCATTCTGAGAAACCGCTTTGTGATGTGAGAATTCACCTCACAGTGTTACACAAATCTTTCATGGAACCGTTTCCTAGGACTGTTTTTTTGGAATATGAGAAGGGATATTTTGGATTGCCTTGAAGCCTATATAGACAAATGACATATCCTCAGATAAAAACCAGAAAGAAGCTTTCTGAGAAACTGCTTTGTTATTTTTGAATTCACATCTCAGGGTTACAACACTCTTTCATGGAGCCATTGGCTTGCACTGTTTTTGTGGAATCTGAGAAGTGATATTTTGGATCACTTTGAAGCCTATAGTGACAGAGGAAATCTCCTCAGATAAAAAGTAGAAAGGAGCTTTCTGAGAAACTGCTTTGTGATGTGTTAATTCATCCATAGATTTACACCACTCCTTCATGGAGGAGTTTGCTAGCACTTTTTGTGGAATATCAGAAGTTATATTTTTGATAGCATTGATTCCCATGGTGAAAAATGAAATCTCCTCAGATAAAAAGGGAAGAGAAGCCTTCTCAGAAACTGCTTGGTGGCGAGTGAATTAATCTCAGGGTGTTGAACCATTGCTAACACTGTTTTCACAGAATCTGCAATGAGATACACGGGAGAGCATTCAGGCCTGAAATATCCTCAGATAAAAACAAGAAAGAAGCTTTCTGAGAAATTTCTTTGTGATGAGTCAATTCATCTCACAGAGTTACACTACTATTTCATGGAGCTGCTTGCTAGCACTGTTTTTGTGGAATCTGACAAGGTGTATTTTTGATCACTTTGAAGCCTATGGTGGTAAAGGAAATATCCTCAGATAGAAACAAGAAGAAAACTTTCTGAGAAACTGCTTGGGGATGCGTGTATTAATCTCACAGTGTTACACTATTATTTCATGGACCCATTTAGTAGCACTGATTTTGTGGAATCTCAGAAGGAATATTTTGGATCTCTATGAAGCCTATGGTGGCAAAGGATATGCCCTCTGATAAAAATCAGAAAGAAGCTTTCTGAGAAACTGTTTTGTGATGTGTGAATTAATCTCAGTGTTACCCACATCTTTCATGGAGGCGTTTGCTAACACTGTTTCTGTGGAATCTGAGAAGGAATATTTGGATCACTTTGAAGCCTATGGTGACAAAGGAAATATCCTGAGATAAAACCCAGAAAGAAGCTTCCTGAGAGACTGCTTTGTGATGTGTGAATTCATCTCACAGAGTTATGCTACTCTTCCATGGAGCGGTGTGCTAGAACTATTTTTGTGGAATCTGAGAAGGGGTACTTTATTGCTTTGAAGTCTAGGGTGACAAAGGAATTATCCTCAGCTAAAAACCAGAAAGATGCTTTCTGAGAAACTACTTTGTGATGTGTGAATTCATCTCATAGTGTTACACAATGTTTTCATGCAGTCATTTGTTATCACTGTTTGTGTAGAATCTGAGAATGCATAGTTTGGATCACTTTGAAGCCTACAGTGACAAACGAAATATCCTCAGATAAAATCCAGAAAGAAGCTTTCTGAGAAACTGTTTTGTGATGTGTGAATTCATCTCATAATATTACACAATTATGTCATAGAGCCATTTGCTAGCACTGTTTTTGTGGACTCTGAGAAGTGATATTTTCTATTGCTTTGAAGCCTATGGTGAGAAAGGAAATCTCGTCAGATAAAAACTAGAAAGAATCTTCCTGAGAAACTCCTTTGTGATGTGTGTATTCATCTCAGAGTTACACCACTCTTCCATGGATGTTTTTGAAAGCACTGTTTTTGTGGAATCTCAGAAGTGGTATTTTAGACAGCGTTGAATCCCATGGTGAGTAATGAAATATCCTCAGATAAAAACTGAAGAGAAACCTTCTCAGAAACTGCTTTGTGGTGTGTGAATTCATCTCAGAGAGTTAAAACTTTGCATTCATTGAGAAGTTTGCTTAGTCTCTTTTCGCAGAATCTACAATGAGATATACAGTAGTGCATAGAGGACTGAAATATCCTCAGATAAAAACAAGAAAGAAACTTTCTGAGAAACTTATTTGTGATGTATGAATTCATCTCACAAAGTTACACCACTCTTTCATGGAGGAAATTGCTAGCCCTGTTGTGGTGTAATCTCAGAAGTGATATTTTAGATAGCATTGAATCCCATGGTGAAATATGAAATACCCTCAGATAAAAACAGGAGAGAAGCCTTCTGAGAAAATGCTTTGTGGTGTGTGCATATTCATCTCACAGAGTTGCACCATTGCTTTCATTGAGAAGTTTGATATCACTCTTTTTGCAGAATCTGAATGAGATATACGGGAGAGCATTCAGTCCTGAAATACCCTCAGATAACAAAAAGAAAGAAGCTTTTTGAGAAACTACTTTGTGATGTGTGAATTAATCTCACAGTGTTACACAACTCTTTCATGGAGCCGCTTGCTAGCACTGTTTTTGTGGAATCTGAGACGGGATATTTTGGATGGCTTTGAAGATTTTGGGGTCAAAGAAAATATCCTCATGTAAAACCAGGAAGAAAATTTTTTAGAAGCTGCTTTGTGATGTGTGAATTCATCTCATAATGTTACACAATTCTTTCATGGAGCTGTTTGCTAGAAATGTTTTTGTGGAATCTGAGAAGTGATATTTTGGATCACTTTGAAGTCTATGGTGAGAAAGGAAATCTCCTACAATAAAAACTGGAAAGAAACTTTCTGAGAAACTTCTTTGTGATGTGTGAATTCATCTCAAAGACTCACACCACTCTTTCATGGAGGAGTTTGCAAGCACTGTTTTTGTGAATCTCAGAAGTGATAGTTTGGATACTATTGAATCCCATGCTGATAAATGAAATATCCTCATGTAAAAACGGCACAGAAGCTTTCTTTGAAACTGCTTTGTGGTGTGTGAATTCATCTCACAATGTTACACAACTCATTCATGGAGCTGTTTGCTAGGAGTGCTTTTGTGGAATCTGAGAAGTGATATTTTGGATCACATTGAAGCCTATTGTGAGAAAGGAAATCTCTTCAGATTAAAACTAGAAAGAAGGTTTCTGAGAAAATGCTCTGTGATGTGTAAATTCATCTCAGAGAGTTACACCACTCTTTCATGAAGGCATTTGCAAGCACTGTTATTGTGGAATGTCAGAAATCATAATTTAGATGACATTGAATCCCATTTTGAATATTGAATTCTCCTCAGATGAATACTGGAGAGAAGCCTTCTCAGAAACTGATTTGTGGTGTGTGAATTAATCTCACAAAGTTACACCCTTGCATTCATTGAGAAGTTTTCTAACATTGTTTTCACAGAATCTACAATAAGATATATGGGAGTGCCTTGAGGCCTGAAATATCCTTCGATAAAAACAAGAAAGAAGGTTTCTGAGAAACTTCTTTGTGATGTGTGAATTCATCTCACAGAGTTACACCACTCTTTCATGGATGAATTTTCTAGCCCTCCTTTTGGGGAATCTCAGAAGTGATAGTTGGGATAGCATTGAATCCCGTGGTGAAAAATGATATATCCTAAGATACAAACAGGAGAGAAGCCTTCTCAGAAATTGCTTTGTGGTGTGTGAATTCATCTCACAGAGTAACATCAGTGCTTTCATTGAGAAGTTGGCTAACACCGTTTTGGTAGAATCTGTAATGAGATATACAGGAATGCATTGAGGACTGAGATATCCCCAGAAAACAACAAAAAAGAAACTTTCTGAGAAACTGCTTTGTGATGTGTCACTTAATCTCACAGAGTTACACTTGTCTTTCATGGAGCAGTTTGTAAGAACTGTTTTTTGTGGAATCTGAGAAGAGGTATTGTTTATCGCTTTTAAGCCTATGGTAACAAAGGAAGTAACCTCAGATAAAATCCAGAAAGAATCTTTCTGAGAAACAGCTTTGTGATGTGTGAATTCATCTCACAATGTTACACAACACTTTCATGGAGCCGTTTGCTAGCACTATTTCTGTGAAATCTGAGAAGGCATATTTTGGATCACTTTGAAACCTATGGTGACAA
>NW_022312908.1:302551-345018 GCF_002776525.5 Piliocolobus tephrosceles | reverse complement strand
GGATCGCTTTGAAGCCTATGGTGACAAAGGTAATATCCTCAGATAAAACAGCTTTCTGAGAAACTGCTTGGTAATGTGTGAATTCATCTCACTGTGTTACACAACACTTTCATGGAGCAGTATGCTAGAAGTTGCTTTGTGAAATCTGAGAAGGGGTATTTTTTATTGCTTTGAAGCCTGTGATTACAAAGGAAATATCCTCAGATAAAAACTAGAAAGAAACTTTCTGAGAAACTGCTTTGTGATGTGTGAACTCATCTCACAGAGTTACACCACTCTTTCTTGGAGGAATTTGCTAGCACTGTTTTTGTGAAATCTGAGAAGTGATATGTTGCATAGCTTTGAAGCCTATGATGAGAAAGGAACTCTCCTCAGATAAAAACTAGAAAAAACTTTCTGGGAAACTGCTTTCTGATGTGTGAATTCATCTCACAAAGTTACACCAATCTTTCATGGAGAAATTTGCTAGCACTCTTTTTGTGGTATCTCAGAAGTGATATTTTGATAGCATTGAAGCCAATTGTGAGAACAGAAATCCCTTATACAAATCTAGAAATAAGAATTCTGAGAAACTTCTTTGTGTTGTGTGAATTCATCCCACATGATTACACTACTCTTTCATGCAGCTGTTCGCTCGAACTGTTTTTCTGGAATCTGAGAAGGGGAATTTTTTATCGCTTTGAAGCCTATGGTGACAAAGGAAATATGCTCAGATGAAAAGCGGAAAGAAGCTTTCTGAGAAACTGCTTTGTGATATGTGAATTCATCTCACAGAGTTCCTGTCCTCTATCATGGAGCAGTTTGCTAGCACTGTTTTGTGGAATCTGAGAAGTGATATTTTGGATCTCTTTCAAACCTAAGGAGAGAAAGAAAATCTCCTCAGATAAAAACTGGAAGGAAGCTTTCTGAGAAACTGCTTTCTGATGTGTGAATTCATCTCACAGAGTTACACCACTGTTTCATGGAGGAATTTGCTAGTACTGTTTTGTGGAATCACAGAAGTGATACTATGGATAGCATTGAAGCCAATGGTGAGAACGGAAATCTGCTCAGATAAAAACTAGAAAGAAGATTTCTGGGAAACTTCTTTGTGATGTGTCAATTCATCTCTCAGAGATACACCACACTTTCATGGACGAGTTTGCTAGCACTGTTTCTGTGGAAGCTCAGAATTGATATTTTGGATAGCTTTGAAGCCTATGGTGACAACAGAAATATCCTAGGATAAAAACCAGTAAGGAGCTTTCTGAGAAACTGCTTGGTCATGTGTGAATTCATCACATATTGTTACACAAATCTTTCATGGAGTCATTTGCTAGCAGTGTGTTCATGGAATCTGAGAAGGAATATTTTGGATCACTTTAAAGCCTATGGTGAAAAAGGAAATATTCTCGGATAAAACCCAGAAGGAAGCTTTCTGAGAAACTGCTTCATGATGTGTGAATTCATATTACAATGTTGAATTACTCTTTAATGGAGCTGTTTGCTAGCACAGTTTTGTGGAATCTGAGAAGTGATACATTGGATGGCTTTGAAGCCTATGGTGATAAAGGAAATCTCCTTAGATAAAAACTAGAAGGAAGCCTTCTGAGAAACTGCTTTTGCTGTGTGAATTCATCTCACAGAGTTACACTACTGTTTCATGAAGCAGTTTGCTAGAACTGTTTTTGTGGAATCAGAGAAGGGGGATTTTTATCACTTTGAAGCCTATTGTGACAAAGCAAATATACTCACACAAAAACCAGAAAGAAGCTTTCAGAGAAACTCCTTGTGATATGTGAATTCATCTCACAGTGTTACACAAATCTTTCATGGAATTGTTTTCTATCACTGTTTTTGTGGTATCTGACAAGGGATAATTTTGGATCACTTTGAAGCCTATGGTGACAAAGAAAATATCCTCAGATAAAACCCAGAAGGAAGCTTTCTGAGAAACTACTTTGTGATGTGTGGAGCCGTATGCTAGCATTGTTTTTGTGGAATCTGAGAAG
The DNA here is from genome assembly GCF_002776525.5 of Piliocolobus tephrosceles. Taxonomy (NCBI): domain Eukaryota; kingdom Metazoa; phylum Chordata; class Mammalia; order Primates; family Cercopithecidae; genus Piliocolobus; species Piliocolobus tephrosceles. The sequence goes on along the minus strand of NW_022312908.1, from coordinate 343,027 downwards.
TGATATTTCAGATCGCTTTGAAGCCTATGGTGAGAAAGGAAATCTCCTCAGATAAAAACTAGAAAGAAGCTTTCTGAGAAACTGCTTTGTGATGTGTGAATTCATTTCACAGAGTTACAGCACTCTTTCATGGAGGAATTCCTTAGCACTGCTTTTGTGGAATCTCAGAAGTGGTATTTTGGATAATATCGAAGCCAATGATGAGAACGGAAATCTTCTCAGATAAAAACTAGCAAGAAGCTTTCTGAGAAAATGCTTTGTGCTGTGTGAATTGATCTCACATAGTTACACTTCTCTTTCAAGGAGCAGTTTGCTGGAACAGTTTTTGTGGAATCTGAAAAGGGGAAGTTTTATAGCTTTGAAGCCTATGGTGACAAAGGAAATATCCTCAGATAAAAATCAGAAAGAAAATCTCTGAGATTCTGCTTTGTGGTGTGAATTCATTTCACAGAGTTACAATGCTCTTTCTTTGAGCCATTTTGCTAACACTGTTTTTGTGGAATCTCAGAAATGACACTTTGGATCGCTTTGAAGCCAATGGTGAGAACAGAATTCTCCTCAGGTAACTGCTCCGTGAAAGTGTAGTGTAACTCGGTGAGATGAATTCACACAACACAAAGCAGTTTCTCAGAAAGCTTCTGTCTGGTTTCTATTTCAGGATATTTCCTTTGTCTCCATAGGCTTCAAAGCCATCAAAAGAAACCCTTCTCAGGTTCCACAAAAGCAGTGCTACCAAACTGCTCCATGAAAGAGTAGTGTAACTCTGTGAGATGAGTTCATACATCACAAAACAGTTTCTCAGAAAATTTCTTTCTAACTTTTATCTGAGGAGATTTCCTTCCTCAACTTAGGCTTCAATGCTGTCCAAAATATCGCTTCCAGGATTCCACAAAAACAGTGCTAGCAAATTCTTCCATGAAGCAGTGGTGTAATACTCAGAGATGAATTCACACATCACAAAGCAGTTTCTCAGAAAGCTTCTTTCTAGTTTTTATCTGAGGAGATTTTCCTTGTCACCATTGGCTTCAAAGTGATCCAAAATATCACTTCACAGATTCCACAAAAACAGCGCTAGCAAACGGCTCCATGTAAGAGTTGTGTAACATTATGAAATGAATTCACACATCACAAAGCAGATTCTCAGAAAACTTCTTTCTGGATTTTATCTGGGACTATTTCCTTTTACACCACAGGCTTCAAAGTTATAAAAAAAAAAAACCACCCCTTCTCAGATTCCACAAAAACAATTCTAGCAAACTGGTCCATGAAAGAGTAGTTTAACTCTGTGAGATGAACTCACACATTGCAAAGCTGTTTCTCAGAAAGCTTCTTCCTGGATTTGTGTGTGGATATTTTCTCTGTCCCCATAGGCTTAAAAGTCATAAAGGATACCCCTTCAAGATTCCAAAAAAAAAGTTCTAGCAAATTGCTCCATGAAAGAGTAGTGTAACTCTGTGAGATGAGTTCACACAGCACAAAACATTTTCTCAGAAATATTTTTTCTAGTTTTTATCTGAGAAGATTTCCATTCTCACCATAGCCTTCAATGTTTTCCAAAGTATTAGTTCTGAAATTCCACAAAAACAGTTCTAGCAAGCTTCTCCATGAAAGGCTAGCGTAACTCGGTGATATGAGTTCACACATTACAAAGCAGTCTCTCACAAATCTGGTTTCTGGTTTCTATGTGATGATAATTACTTTGTCACCATAGGCTTCAAAGGGATAAAACATTCCCTTTCTCAGATTCCACAAAAGCATTGCCAAAAACTTCTCCATGAAAGAGTAGTGTAACATTGTGAGATGAATTCAGACTGCACCAAACAATTTCTCAAAAAGCTTCCCTCTAGTTTTTGTCAGAGGTGATTTCCTTTTTGACCATAGGCTTCAATGCTATCAAAAACATCACTTCTAAGATTCCACAAAAAGAGTTCTAGGAAACTTCTCCATGAAAGATTGGTGTATCTCTGTAAGATGAGTTCACACATCACAAAGAAGTTTCTCAGAAACTTCTCTCTTGTTTTTATCTGAGGATATTTCAGGTCTCAGTGTACTACCACATATCTCATTGTAGATTCTGCGGGAAGAGTGTTAACAAACTTCTCATTGAAAGCAATTGTGTAAATCTGTGAAATGAGTTCACACAACACAAAGCAGTTTCTGAGAAGGCTTCTCTCAAGTTTTCTTCTGAGTATATTTTATTATTCACCATGGGATTCAATGCCATCTAAATTATCACTTCTGAGACTCCACAAAAACAGTGCTAGCAAACTCTTCCATGAAAGAGTGATGTAACTCTGTGAGATGAATTCACAATCACATAGCAGTTTCTCAGAAAGTCTCTTTCTAATTATTATCTAAGGAGATTTTCCTGAAACCATAGGCTTCAAAGCGATCCAAAATATGATTTCTCAGAGTCCTCAAAAACAGTGCTAGCCATTCTCTCCATGAAAGGGTTGTGTAACGCTGTGAGATGAATTCACACATGGCAAAGCAGATTCTCAGAAAGCTTCTTTCTAGTTTTTATCTGAGGATATTTCCTTTGTCACTATAGGCATCAAAGCAAAAATAAATACCACTTCTCAGATTCCACAAAAACAGTTATAGAAAACTTCTCCATGAAAATGTAGTGAAACTCTGTGAGATGAATTGACACATCAGAAACAAGTTTCTCAGAAAGCTTCTTCTGGTTTAATATGAGGAGTTTTCCTTTGTCACCATAGGTTTCAAAGCGACAAAAAATTTCCCTTCTCAGATTTCACGAAATCAGTTCTAGCAAACTGCTCCTTGAAAGAGTAGTGTAACTCTGTGAGATGAATTCACACATCACAATGCAGTTTCTCAGATATCTTCTTTCTGGGTTTATCATAGGATATTTCCTTTGTCACCATAGGCTTCAAAGTGATAAAAATGACCTCTTCTCAGATTCCACAAAAACAGTTCTAGCAAACTGCTCTGCGAAAGAATAGTGTAAATCTGTGAGAAGATTTCACAAAACAAAAAGCAGTTTCTCAGAAAGCTTCTTTCCAGTTTTTATCATAGTAGATTTCAGTTTTCACCATAGGCTTCAATTCTATACGAAATATCACTTCTGAGATTCCACAAAAATGGTGCTAGCAAATTCTTCCATGAAAGAGTGGTGTAACTCTGTGAGTTCACACATCCAAAAGCAGTTTCTCAGAAAGTTTCTTTCTAGTTTTTATCTGAGGAGATTTCCTTGCAACCATAGGCTTCAAAGTGATCCAAAATATCACTTCTCAGATTTCTCAAAAACAGTGCTAGTCATCGCCTGCATGAAAGAGTTGTGTAACACTGTGAGATGAATTCACACATCACAAAGAAGTTTCTCAGAAAGCTTCTTTCTACGTTTTATCTTAGGAGACTTTCTTTCTCACCATAGGCTTCAAAGTGATCCAAAATATCACTTCTCAGATTCCACAAAAAAAGTGCTAACAAATTGCTCCATGAAAAAGTTGTATAAAATTGTGAGATGAATTCACACATCACAAAACAGTTTCTCAGAAAGCTTCTTTCTAGTTTTTATCTGAGGTGATTTCCGTTCTCACCATAGCCTTCAATGTTTTCTAAAATATCACTTCTGAGATTCCACAAAAATAGTTCTAGCAAACTGCTCCATGAAAGACTAGTGTAAGTCTGTGAGATGAGTTCTCACATCACAAAGCAGTCTCTCACAACGCTTCTTTCTGGTTTTTATGTGACGATAATTCCTTTGTCACCATAGTCTTCAAAGTGATAAAGAATTCCCCTTCTCAGATTCCACAAAAACAGTTCTAGCAAACTGCTCCATTAAAGTGTAGTGTAACTCTTTGAGATGAATTCAACAGCATGAAACATTTTCTCAGAGAGCTTCTTTGTAATTTTTATCTAGGGAGATTTTCTTTTTGACCAGAAGCTTCAATGCTATCGAAATATCCCTTCTGAGTTTCCACAAAACAGTTCTGGGAAACTGCTCCATGAAAGGCCAGTGTAACACTGTGAGATGAGTTCACACATCACAAAGAAGTTTCTATGAAAGCTTCTTTCTAGTTTTTATCTAAGGAGATTTCCTTGTAACTATAGGTTTCAAAGAGATCCAAAATATCACTTCTCAGATTCTTCAAAACAGTGCCAGCCATCGCCTCCATGAAAGAGTTGTGTAACACTGTGAGATGAATTCAGACATCACGAAACAGTTTCTCTGAAAGCTTCTTTCTAGTTTTTATCTGAGGAGATTTCAGTTACAACCATAGTCTTCAAAGCGACCTAAAATATCACTACTCAGATCCCACCAAAACAGTGCTAGCCATCAGATCAATTAAAGAGTTGTGTAACACTGTGAGATGAATCACACATAACAAAGCAGATTCTCTGAAAACTTCTTTCTGGTTTTAATCTGAGGATATTTCATTTATCAAAGTAAGCTTCAAAGTGATAAAAAAAAAAAAAACCTACCCCTTCTCAGATTCCGAAAAACATTTCTAGCAAACTGCTCCATGAAACAAGAGTGTAACTCTGTGAGATGAATTCACACATCTCCATGAAACAGTGGTGTAATTCTCAGAGATGAATTCACCATCACAAAGCAGTTTCTCAGAAAGCTTCTTCCTAGTTTTTTTCTGAGGAGATTTCATTTCTCACCATAGGCTTCACAGCAATCCAAAATATCACTTCTCAGATTCCACAAAAACAGTGCTAGGACTTGTGTAACATTGTGAGATGAATTCACACATCACAAAGCAGATTCTCAGAAAGCCTCTTCCTGGTTTTTATCTGAGGATATTTCCTTTGTCACCATAGGCTTCAAAGCGATAGAAAATAACCCTTCTCAGACTCCACCAAAACAGTTCTAGCAAACTGCTCCATGAAAGAGTAGTTTAACTTTGTGAGATGAACTCACACATCGCAAAGCAGTTTCTCAGAAAGCTTCTTTCTGGTTTTCATGTGAGGATATTTTCTTTCTCACCATAGGCTTCAAAGTGATAAAAGATATCCCTTCTCAGAGTCCACACAAAGAGTACTAGCAAACTGCTCCATGAAAGCGTAGTGTACCTCTGTAAGACGAATTCACACATCACAAGGTAGTTTCTAATAAAGCTTCTTTCTGGTTTTTATCTAAGGAGATACCCTTGCAAACACAGGCTTTAACGTGATGCAAAATAACCTCTTCTCAGATTCCACAAAAACAGAGCTAACTATCGGCTCCATTATAAAGTAGTGTAACTCTGTGAGATGAGTTCACATATCACAAAGCAGTTTCTCAGAAAACTTCTTTCTGGTGTTTATCTAAGGGGATTTCCTTGCAAATATAGGTTTTAAAGTGATCCAAGATATCACTTCTCAGATTACTCAAAAGCAGAGCTAGCCATCGGCTCTGTGAAAGAGTTGTGTATCTCTGTGAGATGAGTTCACACATCACAAATCAGTTTCTCAGGAAACTTCTTTCTGGTTTCTATGTGACGATAATTCCTTTGTCACCATATGCTTCAAAGCGATAAAAAGTTCCCCTTATCAGAATCCATAAAAACAGTTCTAGCAAACTGCTCCACGAAAGAGTAGAGTAACTCTGTCAGATGAATTCACACAACTCAAAGCATTTTCTCAGAAATCTTATTTCTTGTTTTTATCTGAGAAGATTTCTTTTCTCACCACAGCCTTCAATGTTTTCCAAAATATCACTTCTGAGACTCCGAAAAAACAGTCCTAGCAAACTTCTCCATGAAACACTAGTGTAACTCTGTGAGATGAGTTCACCCATGACAAAGAATTTTCTCAGAAAGCTTCCTTCTTGTGTTTACTTGAGGATATTTCAGGCCTCAAGGTGCTCCCGTATATCTCATTGTAGATTCTGCAAGAAGAATGTCTGCAAACTACTCAATGAAAGTAATTTTGTAACTCTGGGAGATGAATTCACACAACACAAAGCAGTTTCTGAGCAGGCTTTTCTCCAGTTTTTGATCTGAGGATATTTCATATTTACAATGGGATTCAAGGCTGTCTAAAATATCACTTCTGTGATTCCACAAAATCAGTGCTAGGAAATTCCTCCATGAAAGAGTGGCATATCTCTGTGAAATGAATTCACACATCACAGAGCAGTTTCTCAGAAATCTTCTTTCTAGTTTTTATCTGAGAAGATTTCCATTCTCAGCATGGCCTTGAATGTTTTCCAAAATATCACTTCTGAGATTCCACAAAAATAGTTCTAACAAACTTCTCCATGAAAGACTAGTGTAACTCTTTGAGATGAGTTATCACATCACAAAACAGACTCTCACAAAGCTTCCTCCTGGTTTTTATTTGATGATAATTCCTTTGTCACCATAGGCTTCAATGCAATAAAAAATTCCGCTACTCATATTCCACAGAAACAGTTCTAGAAAACTACTCCATGAAAGAGTAATGTAACTGCACAAAGCAGTTTCTCAGAAAGTTTCTTTCTAGTTTTTATCTGAGGAGATTTCCTTTCTGACCATAGGCTTCAATGCTATCAAAAATATCACTGAGGATATTTCAGGCCTCAATGCACTATCATATATCTCATTGTAGATTCTGTGGGAAGAGTGTTAGCAAACTTCTCGTTGAAAGCAATTGTGTAATTCTGTGAGATGAATTCACACAAAACAATGAAGTTTCTGAGAAGGCTTCTCTCCAGTTGTTTTATGAGGGTATTTCATTAATCACCATGGGATTCAATGCTGTCTAAAATATCACTTCTGATAGTCCACAAAAACAGTGCTAGCAAACTGCTCCATTAAAGAGTAGTGTAACTCTGTGAGATGAATTCACACATCACAAAGCCGTTTCAAAGAAAGTTTCTTCTAGTGTTTACCTGAGAAGATGTCCTTGCACCCATAGGCTTCAAAATGATCCAAAATATCACTTCTCAGATTGCTAAAAACAGTGCTAGCCATCGCCTCCATGAAAGATTTGTGTAACACTATGAGATGAATTCACACATCACAAAGCAGTTTTGCAGAAAGCTTCTTTCTTGTTTTTATCTGAGGATATTTCCTTTGTCACCATAGGCTTCAAGTGATAAAAAATGTCCCTTCTCAGATTCCACAAAAGCAGTTCTAGCAAACTGCTCCATGAAAGAGGAGTTTATCTTTGTGCGATGAACTCACGCATCGCAAAGCAGTTTCTCATTAAGCTTCTTTCTGGTTTTTATCTGAAGTTATTTCCTTTGTCACCTTAGGATTCAAAGTGATCAAAATTACCCCTTCTCAGATTCCACAAAAACATTTCTAGCAAACTGCTCCATGAAAGTGTGGTGTAACTCTGTGTGATGAATTCACACAGCAGAAAGCAGTCTCCAAGAAAGTTTCTTTCTAGTTTTTATCTGAGGAGGTATCCGTTTTCACCATAGGCTTCAATGCTATCCAAAACCTCCCTTCTGAGATTCCAGAAAAACAGTGCTAGCAAATCCCTCCATGAAAGAGTGGTGTAACTCTGTGAGATGAATTCACACATCCAAAAGCAGTTTTCTAGAAAGTTTCTCTCTAGTTTTTGTCTGAGGAGATTTCCTTTCTCAACATAGTCTTCGAAGCTATCCGAAATATCACTTCTGAGATTCCACAAAAACAGTGCTAGCAAATTCCTCCCTGAAAGAGTGGTGTAACTCTGTGAGATGAATTCACAGATTACAAAGCAGTTTCTCAAATCTTCTTTCTAGTTTTTATCTAAGGAGATTTCCTTGCAGCCATAGGCTTCAAAGCCATCCAAATTTTCACTTCTTAGATTTCTCAAAAACAGTGCTAGCCATCGCCTCCATGAGACAGTTGTGGAACACTGTGAGATGAATTCACACATCACAAAGGAATTTGTCAGAAAGCTTCTTTCTAGTTTCTATCTAAGGAGATATCCTTTACAACCATAGTCTTCAAAGCTAAATAAAAAATCATTTCCCAGATCCCACAAAAACAGTGCTAGCCATCAGATCAATGAAAGAGTTGGGTACAACTGTGAGATGAATTCACACATCACAAAGCAGATTCTCAGAAAGCTTCTTTCTGGTTTTTATCTGAGGATATTTCCTTTGTCACCATAGGCTTCAAAGTGATAAAAAATACCCCTTCTCAAATTCCAAAAAAACAGTTCTAGCAAACTGCTCTATGAAAGTGTAGTGTAACTCTATGAGATGAATTCACACATCACAAAGCACTTTCACAGAAAGATTTTTTTCTGGTTTTTATCTGAAGAGATTTCCGTTCTCACCATAGGCTTCAATGCTATCCATAATATCGCTTCCGGGTTTCCACAAAAACAGTGCTAGCAAACAGTTCCATGAAAGAGTGGTGTAACACTGTCAGATGAATTCACACATCACAAGGCAGTCTCTTAGAAATCTTCTTTCTAATTTTTATCTGAGGAGATTTCCTTTCTCAGCATAGGCTTCAAATTGATCCAAAATATCAATTCTCAAATTCCACAAAAACAGGGCTAGCAAGCGGCTACATGAAAGGGTTGTGAAATATTGTGAGATGAATTTACACATCACAAAGCAGTTTCACAGAAGCCTTCTTTCTGGGTTTCATCTGAGGATATTTCCTTTGTCACCATAGGCTTCAAAGTGATAAAAATTACTCATTCTCAGATTCCACAAAAGCAATTCAAGTAAAATGCTCCATGAAAGTGTAGTGTAACTCTGTGAGGTGAATTCACACATCACAAAGAAGTTTCCCACAGAACTTCTTTCTGGTTTTTATCTGAGGATATTTCCTTTGTCACCATTGGATTCAAAGAAATAAAAAATACCCCTTCTCAGTTTCCACAAAAACGTTCTAGCAAACTACTCCAAGAAAGAATAGTGTAACTCTATGAGATGAATTCACACATCAAAAAGCAGATTCTCAGAAAGCTTCCTTTTGGTTTTATCTGAGGATATTTCCTTTGTTACCATAGGCCTCATAGCGATAAAAACTACCCCTTCTCAGATTGCACAAAAAATAGTTCTAGCAAACGGCTCCATGAACGGGTAGTGTAACTCTGTGAGATGAATTTACACAGAAGAAAGCAGTTTCTCAGAAATCTTCTTTCTAGTTTTTATCTGAGGAGATTTCCGTTCTCACCATTGGATTCAATGCTATCCAAAATATCATTTCTGAGATTCCACAAAAACAGTTCTGACAAACTGCTCCATGAAAGACTAGTGTAACTCTGTGAGATGAGTTCACATATCACAAAGAAGTTTCTCAGAAAGCTTCTTTCTTGTTTTTATCAGAGGATATTTCTGGCCTCAATGCACTCCCGTATATCTCATTGTAGATTCTGTGAGAATAGTGTTATCAAACTTCTCAATGAAAGCAATGGTGTACCTCTCTGAGATTAATTCACAGAAAACAAAAGTTTCTGATAAAGCTTCTCTCAAGTTTTTATCTGAGGATATTTCATTATTCACCATGTTACACAATGCCATTTAAAATATCACTTCTGAGATTCCACAAAAACAGTGCTAGCAAACTCATCCATGAAAGAGTGGTGTATCTCTGTGAGATGAATTCATACAGCACAAAGCAGTTTCTCAGAAAGCTTCTTTCCAGTTTTTATCTGAGGGGATTTCCACTCTCACTACGCTTCCATGCTATCCAAAATATCACTTCTGAGATAACACAAAAACAGTTCTAGTAAACTGCTCCATGAAAGACTAGGGTAACTCTGTGTGACAAGTTCATGCATCACAAAGCAGTTATTCAGAAAGCTTCTTTCTAGTTTTTATCTGAGGCAATTTCCGTTCTCACCATGGGCTTCAATGCTATCCAAAATATCACTTGTGAGTTATCATAAAAATTGTTCTAGGAAACTGCTCCATGAAAGAATAGTATAATTCTGTGAGATGAGTGCACACATCACGAAGCAGTTCCTCAGAAAGCTTCTTTCCGGTTTTTATCTGAGAATATTTCTTTTGCCACCACAGGCTTCAAAGTGATAAAAAAAAACCCCTTCTAAGATTCCACAAAAACAGTTCTAACAAAGTGCTCCATGAAACACTAGTATAACTCAGTGAGAGCAGTTCACGCATTACAAAGTATTTTCTCAGATAGCTTCTTTTTTGTTTTTATCTGAGGATATTTCAGGCCTCAATGGACTCTGGTATATCTCATTGTAGACTATGCGGGAAGAATGTTGGCAAACTTCTCAATGGAAGCAATGGTGTAACTCTGTGAGATGAATTCACACAACACAAAGCAGTTTCTGCGAAGGCTTCTCTCCAGTTTTTATCTGCGGATATTTCATTATCCACTGTGGGACTGAAAGCCATCTAAAATATCTCTTCTGAGATTCCACAAAAACAGTGCTAGCACACTCCTCCATGAAAGACTGGTGTATCTCTGTGAGACAAACTCACACATCACAAAGCAATTTCTCAGAAACTTCTTTCTAGTTTTTATCTGAGGTGATTTCCATTCACACCATCGGCTTCAATGCTGTCCAAAATATCACTTCTTAGTTTTCACAAAAACAGGGCTAGCAAATTCCTCCATGAAAGAGTTGTGTAACTATGTGAGAAGAATTCACATGTCACAAAGCAGCTTTTCAGAAAGCTTCTTTCTAGTTTTTATCTGAGGAGATTTCCTTTCTCACCATAGGCTTGAAAGCAATCCAATATATCACCTTTCAGATTCCACAAAATCAGTTCTAGCAAACCGCTCCATGAAACGATAGTGGAACTATGTGAGATGAATTTACACAGCACAAAGAAGTTTCTCAAAAGCTTCTTCTTTTTTCTTCTGAGGAGTTTTCCATTCTCACCATAGGCTTCAATGCTATCCAAATTATCACTTCTGAGATTCCACAAAAACAATCCTGGGAAACTGCTCTATGAAGGCCTAGTGTAACTCTGTCAGATGAGTTCATACATCACAAAGAAGTTTCTCAGAAAGCTTCTTTCTTGTTTTTATCTGAGGATATTTCAGACCTCGATGTTTTCCCATATATCTCAATGGAGATTCTGCAAAAACAGTGTTAGCAAACTTCTCAATGAAAGCAATGGTATAACTCTGTGAGACGAATTCACTCACCACAAAGCAGTTTCTGAGAAGGTTTCTCTCCAGTTTTTCTCTGCAGGTATTTCATTATTCACCATGGGATTCAATGCTGTCAAAAATATCACTTCTGAGATTCCACAAAAACAGTGCTAGCAAACTCCTCCATGAAAGAGTGGTTTAGCTCTGAGATGTGAATTCACACATCACAAATAAGTTGCTGAGGAAACTTCTTTCTAGTTTTTATGTGAGATTTCCATTCTCACCATAGAATTCAAGGGTATCCAAAATATCACTTCTGAGATTCCATGAAAACAGTTCTAGCAAACTACTCCATGAAAGACTAGTGTAACTCTGTGAGATGAGTTCACACATCACAAGAAGTTTCTCAGAAAGCTTCTTTCTGGTTTTTATGGGAGCATATCTCTGGCCTCAATGCACTCCCGTATATATCATTGTAGATTCTGTGAGAAAAGTGTTAGCAAACTTCTCTATGAAAGCAATGATGTAACACTTTGAGATGAATTCACAGAAAACAAAGCTGTTTCTGAGAAGGCTTCTCTCCAGTTTTTATCTGAGGATATTTCATTATTCACCATGGGATTCAATGCCATCAAAAATATCACTTTTGAGATTCCACAAAAAGAGTGATAGCAAACTCCTCCATGAAAGAGTGGTGTATCTCTGTGACATGAATTCACACATCACAAACAAGTTTCTGATGAAGCTTCTTTCTAGTTTTTATCTGAGGAGATTTCTGTTCTCGCCATAAGATTCAATGCTATCCAAAATATCACTTCTGAGATTCCACAAAAAGAGTGCTACCTAATTCCTCCATGAAAGAGTGGTGTAACTCTGTAAGATGAATTCACACATAACAAAGAATTTTCTCAGAAAACTTCTGTATTGTTTTTACATGAGAATATTCCCTTTGTCACCATAGGCTACAATGTGATCCAAAATATCCCTTCTCAGATTCCCCAAAAACAGTGCTACCAAGCTTCTCCATGAAAAGAATCGTGTAAATATGTGAGATGAACTCACATGTCAGAAAGCAGTTTCAGAGAAAGGTTCTTTCTAGTTTTTGTCTAAGGATATTTCCTTTGCCACCATAGGCTTCAATGGACTCCCAAATATCCTATTGCAGATTCCATGAAAAACAGTTTTACCAAACTGCTCCAAAAACAGAATTGTGCTACTCTGTGAGATGAATACACACACATCACAAAGAAGTTTCTCAGAAAGCTTCTTTCTAGTTTTTACGTGAAGGTATTTCCTTTTTCACCATAGGCTGCAAGGTGATCCAAAATATCCCTTCTCACATTTCCCGAAAATAGTGCTATTAAAAGTCTCCATGAAAACAATGATGTAACTCTGTGAGATGAATTCACAAATCCCAAGCAGTGCCTCAGAAAGCTTCTTTCTTGATTTTGATGAGGATATTTACCCAATGCACTCTGAAATATCTGATTGCAGATTCCAAGAAAACAGTATTAGCAAACTGCTCAAAGAAAACAATATTGTAACTCTCTGAGATGAATTCACACATCAGAAAGCAGTTTCTCAGTAGTATCTTTCTAATTTTTATGTGAAGATATATCCTATTTCACCATACACCCCAATTTACAGATTCCACAAAAGCAGTATTAGCAAAATGCTCCATGAAAGGAAAGGTGTAGCACTGTGAGGTGAATTCACACATCTCAAAGAAGTTTCTCAGAAAGCTTCTTTCTAGTTTTGATCTGAGGATATTTCCTTTGTCACCATAGGCTTCAAAGTGATCAAAAATATCTTTCCTCAGATTCCCCAAAAACAGTGCTACCAAACTGATCCATGAAAAGAATCCTTTAACTCTGTGAGATCAACAAACCCATCACAAATCGGTTTCTCAGAAATACTTTTTTTTAAATTTTTATATGAGGATATTTCCTTTGTCACCATAAGCTCCAATGTGCTCCCAAATATACCATTGCAGATTCCAAGAAAACAGTGTTAGCAAACTCCTCAATGAAAAAGAACAGTGTAACTCTGTGGGATGAATTCACACATCACAAAGCAGCTTCCCAGAAAGCTTGTTTCTAGTTTTTTTCTGAGGATAATTCATTTTTCACTCTAGTCAACAAATTACTCTGAAATACCTCTTTGCAGAATAGATGATAACAGCATTAGCAAACTGCTCCAAGAAAAGAAAGGTGTAACTCTGTGAGATGAATTCACACGTAACAAAACAGTTTCTCAGAAAGTTTCCTTCTAGTTATTATCTGAGGATATTTCCATTTTCATCACGTTTCTCACTGTGCTCCTGAATATCTCATTGCAGATTCTGTGAAAAAAGTGTTATCAAACTTCTCAATGGAAAGAAAGGTGTAACCCTGTGAGATGAATTCACCCATCACAAAGCAGTTTCACAGAAGGTTTCTTTTTGGTTTTTAGCTGGTGATATTACCTTTGTCACCATAAGCTTCCATGCACTCCCAAATATCCTATTGCAGATTCCATGAAAACAGTATTATCATTCTGCTCAATGAAAACAGCGGTGTAAATTTGTGAGAAGAACTCACACTTCACAAAGCAGTTTTTCAGAAAGCCACTTTCTAGTTTTTATCTCAGGATATTTCCTTTTTCACAATAGGCCTCAGTTGTCTCCACAATATCCCTTTGCAGATTCCACAAAAACAGTGTTAGCAAGCTGCGCCATGAAAAGTAAGATGTAACACTGTGAAATGAATTCACAAATCACAAAGCAATTTCTCAGAAAGCTGCTTTTTGTTTTTTATCTGAGGATATTTCCTTTGTCACGATAGGCTTCAATGCACTCCCAAATATCCTACTGCACATTCCACAAAAACAGTGTTATCAAACTGCTCAATAAAAAGAACAGTGTAACTCTGTAAGGTGAGTTCACACATCACAAAGAACTGTTTCAGAGAGCTTCCTACTAGTTTTTATCTGAGGATATTTCCTTTGTCACCATAGGCTTCAATATGATCCTAAATATCCCTTCTCAGATTCCCCCAAAATAGTGCTACCAATCTGATCCATGGAAAGAATCAGGTAACTCTATGAGAAGAATTAACAAATCACAAAGCAGTTTTTCAGAAAGCTTATTTCTACTTTTTCTATGAGGAGTTTTCCTGTGTCACCATAAGCTTCAGTGCACTCCAAAATATCCAATTGAAGAATCCAAGAAAACAGTCTTAGCAAACTGCTCAATGAAAAAAACACTGTAACACTGCAAGATGAATTCACACATCACAAAGTAGTTTCTCCAAAAAATTCTTTCTACCTTTTAACTGAGAATATTTCCTTTTTCACCATAGGCCTCAATGCACTCCCATATATCCCTTTGCACATTCCTTGAAAACAGTGTTAGAAAGCTGCTCAATGAAAAGAACGCTGTGGCTCCGTGAGATGAATTCACACATCACAAAGCCGTTTCTCAGGAAGGTTCTTTTCAGTTCTTGTCTGAGGATATTTTGTTTTTCACCATAACACTGAATATGTTCCTAAATACCCAATTGCAGATTCCACGGAAAAAGTGTTAGCAAACTGCTCCATGGAAAGAAAGGTGTAACCCTGTGTGGTGAGTTCACACATCACCAAGAAGTTTCTCAGAAAGCTTCTTTCTACTTTTTATCTGAGAATATTTCCTTTGTCACCATGGGCTTCAATGCAGTCCAAACTATCTCTTCCCTGATTCCCCAAAAAGATTGCTACCACACTGCTCTATGAAAATGAAGCTGTAATTCTGCAAGATGAATTAACACATCACAAAGCATTTTCTCAGAAATCTTCTTTCTAGTTTTTATATGAGGTGTTTCCTTTGTCACCATAAGCTTCAGTGCTCTCTGAAAAATCCCTTTGCAGATTCCAAGAAAACAGTGTTAGCAAAATGCTCAATGAAAAAAACAGTGTAAATCAGAAAGATAAATCAACACATCACAAAGTAGTTTCACACATCTCAAATCTGATTCTCAGAAAGCTTCTTTCTAGTTTTTGTCTGAGGATATTTTCTTTGTTAATTAACCCATCACAAAGCATTTTTATATGGCGATGTTTCCTTTGTGTTTTTGAGTATATTTCCTCTAGTTTCTATATGAGGATATATTCTTTTTCACCATAAGTTTGAATGCCCTCTGAAATATCCCAATGCAGATTGCAAGAAAACAGTATTACCAAACTGCTGAAAGAAAAGAACAGTGTAAGTCTGTGAGACGAATTGACACAGCACAAAGCAGTTTCTCGGAAAGCTTCTTTCTAGTTTTTATATGAGGGTATTTCCTTTGTCATCATAGGCCTCAATGAGCTAGGGAATGTCCCTTTGCAGATGCCACGATAATAGTGTTAGCAAACTTCTCAATGAGAAGAACAGTGTAACTCTCTGAGATGAATTCACACATCACAAAGCAGTTTCTCAGAAAGTTCTTTTAGTTCTTATCTAAAGGTATTTCCTTTGTCACCACAGGCTTCAATGTGATCCAAAATATCCTTTCTCAGATTCCCTAAAAACAGTGCTACCAAACTGATCTATGAAAAGAGTCGTGAAACTCTGTGAAATAAATTCACACATCAAAAAGTTGCTTCTCAGAAAGTTTCTTTCTAGATTTTATCTCAAGATATTTCCTTTATCACCATAGGCTTCAATGTGATACAAAATATCCCTTACCAGATTCCCCAAAAAGAGTACTACCAAACTGTTCCATGAGTAGATTGGTGTAACTCTGTGAGATGAATTCACATATCACAAAGTTGTTTCTCAGAAGACATCTTTCTAGTTTTTTTCTGAGGATATTTCCTTTTTCACCGTATTCCTAAGTGCACTCCTGAA
This sequence comes from Piliocolobus tephrosceles, assembly GCF_002776525.5. Lineage (NCBI taxonomy): Eukaryota > Metazoa > Chordata > Mammalia > Primates > Cercopithecidae > Piliocolobus > Piliocolobus tephrosceles. Next base: position 327,220 of record NW_022312908.1, on the reverse strand, counting down.
TATCCCATTGCAGATTAATCGGAAAAAGTGTTAGCAAACTTCTCAATGAAAAGAACAGTAAAACTCTGTAAAATAAATTCACACATCACAAAGCAGTTTCACAAAAAGCTTCTTATTGGTTGATATCTGAGGATATTTCCTTTTTTACCATAGGCTTCAATGCGCTGCCAAATAACTTCTCTCAGATTTCATGAAAGCAGTGATGCCAAATTGCTCAATCAACAAAAAGTTTAAACTCTATGACATGAATACATGCATCATGAAACCATTTCTCGAGTATCCTCTCTACAGTTTTTATCTGAAGTTATTTCCTTTTCCAACATAAGCCTCTAGGAGCTCCCCAGCATCCCTTTGCAGATTCCATAGAAACAGTGCTACCAAACTGCTCAAATAAAGCAAAGGTGTAACTCTGTGTGATGAATTAACAAATCACAAAAAGGCTTCTCCGAAAGCTTCTCTCTAGTTTTTATATGAGGATATTTTCTTTCTCACCATAGACTTCAATTCAATCCAAAATATCCCTTCTCAGATTCCCCAAAAACACTGCTACCAAACTGATCCATGAAAAGTATTGTGTAACACTATGAAATGAATTAACACATCACAAAGCAGTTTCTCAGAAAACTTCTTTCTAGTTTTACCTGTGGATATTTCCTTTGTCACCATAAGCTTCAAGGCTCTCTGTAATATCCCACTGCAGTCTCCAAGGAAACAGTGTAAACAAAATCCTCAATGCAAAGAACAGTGTAACTCTGTGAGATGAATTCACACGTGACTAAGCAGTTTCTTGAAAAGCTTCTTTCTAGTTTTTATCTTATGATAGCTACTTTTTCACCATAGGTCTCAATGTGTTCCCAAATATCCCTTTGCAGACACCACAGAAACAGTGCTAGCAAACTGCTCCATGAAAATGAAGGTGTAACTCTGTGACATGAATTCACACATCACAAAGAACTATCTCAGAAAGCTACTTTCTACTTTTTATCTGAGGATATTTCCTTTGTCACCAAAGGCATCAATGCAATCCAAAATATAACTTCTCAGATTCCCCAAAAACGGTGCTAGCAAACTGCACCATGAAAACATTCGTGTAATCTGTGAGATGAATTCACAATCACAAAGCAGTTTCTCAGAAAGCTTCTTTCTCTTTATTGTCTGAGGATATTTCCCTTTTCACCATTTGCCTCAGTTCGCTCATGAATATCTTTTTGCAGATTGCTCAAAAATAGTCTTAGCGAACTGCTCCATGAATAGAAAGGTGTAAATCATTGAGATGAATTCCCACATCTCAGAGCACTTTCTCAGAAAGCTTCTTTTTGGTATTTGAGGATATTTCCTTTGTCACAGTAGGCTTCAATGCACTCCCAAATATCCTACTGCCAATTCCATGACAACAGTATTATCAACTGCTCCAAGAGAAGAACAATGTAACTCTATGAGATGAATTCACACATCACGAAGAAGTTTCTCAGAAAGCTTCTTTCTAGTTTTATCTGAGGATATTTCCTTGTCACCATAGGATTCAATGCAATCCAAGGTAACGCATCTCAGATTCCCCAAAAACAGTGCTATCAAACTGACCCATGAAAAGAATCGTGTCACTCTGTGAGATGACTTCACAAACCACAAAGCAGTTGTTCAGAAAGCTTCTTTCAATTTTTTTTCTGAGGATATTTCCTTTCACCAAAGGCTTAAATGTGCTCCAAAATATCCTTTTGCAGATTCTCCAAAAAGATTGCTATAAAAATGCTCAATGAAAAGAACAGTGTAACTCTGTGAAATAAATTCACACATCAGAAAACATTTCCTCAGAAACTTCTTTCTAGTTTTTATATGAGGTTATTTCCTTTGTCACCTTAACCTTCCATGTGCTCTGAAATATAACATTATAGATTCCACGGAAACAATGTTAGCAAACTTCTCAATGAAAAGAACTGTGTAACTCTGTGAGATGAATTCACACATTACAAAGCAGCTTCTCAGAAAGATGCTTTCTGTTTTTTATCTGAGGATATTTCCTTTCTCACCGTAACCTCAAAGTCCTCCCAAGTATCCCTTTGCAGATTCCATGAAAGCAGTGTTAGCAAATGGCTCCATGAAAAGAAAAGTGTAACTCTGTGAGATGAATTCACACATCACAAAGAATTTTCTCAGAAAGCTTCTTTCTAGTTTTTATCTGAGGATATTTCCGTTGTATCCATAGGCTTCATTGCAATCCAAAATATCCCTTCTCAGATTCCCCAAAAACAATGCTACCAAACTGATACAAGAAAGCAGTGGTGTAACTCTTTGAGATGAATTAACACATCACAAAGCAGTTACTCAGAAAACTTCTTTCTAGTTTTTATAGGAAGGTACTTCCTTTGTCCCCATAAGCTTCAATGTGCTCTAAAATGTCCCATTGCAGATTCTAAGAAAACAGTGTTAGCAAAATGCTCGATGAAAAGAGCAGTGTAAATCTGTGACATGAATTCACAAAACACAAAGCAGTTACTCAGAAAGCTTCTTTCTAGTTTTTATCTGAGGATATTTCTTTTTCACCATAGGCCTCAATGCCTTCCCATATGTCCCTTTGCAGATTCCACGAAAACAGTGCTAGATAACAGTTCCATGGAAAGAAAGGTGTAACTCTATGAGATGAATTCACACATCACAAAGCAGTTGCTCAGAATGCTACTTTTTGGTTTTTATCTGAGGATATTTCCTTTCTCACCATAGGCTTTAATGTGCTCCCAAATATCCTATTGCAGATACCACAAAAACAGTGTTATCAAACTGCTCAATGAAAGGAACAGTGTAACTCTGTGAGATGAGTTCACACATCACAAAGAACTTTCTCAGAAAGCTTCTTTCTAGTTTTAATCTGAGTATATTTCCTTTTTATCAAAGGATTAAATGTGATTCCAAATATCCGATCTCAGATTCCCCCAAAACAGTGCTACCAAATTGAAACATGAAAAGAATTGTGTAACTTTGTCAGATGAATTACGACATCAGAAAGTAGTTTCTCAGAAAGCTTCTTTCTAGTTTTTATATGAGGATACTTCCTTTATCACCATAAGATTCAATGCCCTCCCATATGTCCGTTTGCAGATTCCACAAAAACAGTGCTAAATAACTGCTACATGAAGAGAAAGGCTCAACTCTATGAGGTGAATTCACGCATCACAAAGCAGTTTCTCAGAATGCTACTTTTTGGTTTTTATCTGAGGATATTTCCTTTCTCACCATAAGCTTTAATGTGCTCCCAAATATCCTATTGCAGATACCAAAAAACAGTGTTATCAAACTGCTCAATGAAAGGAACAGTGTAACTCTGTGAGATGAATTCACACATGATAAAGAACTTTCTCAGAAAGCTTCTTTCTAGTTTTAATCTGAGAATATTTCCTTTTTATCAAAGGATTAAATGTGATTCCAAATATCCGATCTCAGATTCCCCCAAAACAGTGCTACCAAATTGAACCATGAAAAGAATTGTGTAATTGTGTCAGATGAATTACGACATCAGAAAGTAGTTTCCCAGAAAGCTTATTTCTAATTTTTATATGAGGATACTTCCTTTATCACCATAAGATTCAATGTGCTCCAATATATCCCTTTGCAGTTCCAGGCAAACAGTGTGAGCAAACTTCTCAACTTAAAAAAACGGTGTAAGTATGTTAGATGAATTTGCACTTCACAGATCAATTTAACAGGTTTCTTTTTCATTTTTATCTGAGGATATTTCCTTTCACATATTTCTTTTCACATAGGCTTCAATGTGCTCCCAAATGTGATATTGCAGATTCTGTGAAAACAGTGTCATCAAACTGCTCAATAAAGAGAACAGTGTGGCTCTGTAAGATGTATTCATATATCAAAAAGCAATTTCTCAGAAAGCTTCTTTCTAGTGTTTTCCTGAGGTTATTTCCTTTTTTAGCATTAGCCTCAATTCGCTCCCAAATATGCCTTTGCAGATTCCATGAAAACAGTGTTAGCAAACTGTTCCATGAAACGGAAGGTGTAACTCTGTGAGATGAATTCACATATCACAAATAACTTTCTCAGAAAGCTTCTTTCTGTTTTTATCTGAGGATATTTTCTTTGTCACTATAGGTTTCATAGAAATCCAAAATATACCTTCTCAGATTCCCCAAAAACAATGAAAAGATTCGGGTAACATTGTGAGATGAATTCACAAATCTCAAAGCAATTTCTCAGAAAGCTTCTTTCTATATTCTGTCTGAGGATATTTTGTTTCTCACCATAAGCTTCAGGGCACTCCAAAATATCCTATTGCATTTTCTAAGATAGCAGTGTTAGCAAACTGCTCAATGAAAAGAACAATAAAACTCTATGAATTGAATTCACACATCAAAAAACAGTTTGTCAGAAAGCTTCTTTGTAGTTTTTATCTGAGGATATTAACTTTTCACCATAGCCCTCACGTTGCTCCCAAATATCCGTTTGCAGATTCCACGAAAACAGTGTGAGCAAACTGCTCCATGAAGAAAAAGGTATACCTCTGTGAGATGAAATCACACATCACAAAACAGTTTCTCAGAAAGCTTGCTTTTGGTTTTTGTCTGAGGATATAAAATTTGTCACCATTGGATTCAATACACTCCAAAATATCTCATTGCAGAATCTACAAAAAAAGTGTTAGTAAACTTCTCTAAGAAAAGAATCATGTATTTCTGTGAGATTAATTCGCACAGCACAAAGCTCTTTCCTAGAAAGCTTCTCTCTAGTTTTATTCTGGGGATATTACCTTTTTCACTACGTTCCTCAAAGCGTTCCCGAATATCAATTTGCAGTTTCCACGAAAAAAGTGTTAGCAAACTTCTCAATGAAAACAACGGTGTAAGCCTGTTAGATGAATTCACACGTCACAAAGCAGTTTCACAGAAAGCTTCTTTTTCTTTTTTATCTGAGGACATTTCCTTTTTCACCATAGACTTCAATGCACTCCGAAATATGATATTGCAGATTCCACGAAAAATGTGTCATCAAGCTTCTCAATGAAGAGAACAGTGTGGCTCTGTAAGATGAATTCACACATGAAAAAGCAGTTTCTCAGAAAGTTTCTTTCTAGTTTTTGTCTGATGATATTTTCTTTTTCACCATCAGCCTCAACTCACTCCCAAATATCCCTTTGCAGATTCCACGAAATCAGTGTTAGCAAACTGCTCCATGGAAAAAAAGTTGTAACTCTGTGAGATTAATTCACACATTACAAAGAACTTTCTCAGAAAGCTTCTTTCTAGTTTTTATCTGAGGATATTTCCTTTGTCACCATAGGCTTCAATGCAATCCAAAATATCCAATCTCAGATTCCCCAAAAACACTGCTACCAAACTGATCCATGAAAATAATCATGTATCTCTGTGAGATAAATGCAGAAATCACAAAGCAGTTTCTCAGAAAGCTTCTTTCTAATGTTCGTCTGAGGGTATTTCCTTGTTCACCATAGGCCTCTATGCACTGGCAAATATCTCTTTGCAGATTCCACGAAAATAGCGTTAGCAAGCTGATCCATGAAAACAGAGGTGTAAATCGGTGAGATGAATTCAACATAACAAATCAGTTTCTCAGACAGCTTCGTTTTGGTTTTTGTGTGAGGATATTTCCTTTGTCACCACACGCTTCAATGCAATCCCAAGTATCCTATTGCTGATTCCATGAAAATAGAGATGGCAAACTGCCCCAAGAAAAGAATTGTGGAACTCTGTGAGATGAATACACACATCCCAAACAGTTTCTCAGAAAGCCTCTCTCTAGTTTTTATCTGAGGGTGTTTTCTTTTTCACCATAAGCTTCAAAGTGATCCAAAATATGTCTTATTAGATTCCCCAACAACAGGGCTACCAAATTGCTCCATGAAAAGTGTGCTGTACTCTGTGAGATGAGGTCACACGTCACAAAGCTGTTTCCTAGAAAGCTTCTCTGTATTTTTTATCTGAGGATATTTCCTTTTTCAGCATGTTCCACAAAGCATTCCCGAATATCAATGTGCAGTTTCCATGAAAAAAGTGTTAGCAAACTTCTCAATGAAAAGAACAGTGTAAGTCTGTTAGGTGAATTCACACATCACAAAGCAGTTTCACAGAAAGCTTCTTTTTCTTTTTTATCTGAGGATATTTCCTTGGTCACCACAGCCTACAATGCACTCCCGAATATAATATTGCAGATTCCATGAAAACAGTGTCATCAAACTACTCAGTGAAGAGAATGGTGTGGCTCTGTAAGATGAATTCACTCATCAAAAAGCAGTTTCTCAGAGAGCTTCTGTATGGTTTTTCTCTGATGATATTTCCTTTTTCACCATCAGCCTCAACTCGCTCCCAAATATTCCTTTGCAGATTCCCCAAAACCAGTGTTATCAAACTCCTCCATGTAAACAAAGGTGTAACACCGTGAGGTAAATTCATGCATCACAAAGAACTTTCTCAGAAAGCTTCTTTCTAGTTTTTATCTGAGGATATTTTCTTTGTCATGATAGGCTTCAATTCGATCCAATATATCCCTTCTCAGATTCCCCAAAAACGGTTCTACCAAACTGATCCATGAAAAGGATCAGGTAACTCTGTGAGGTGAATTCAGACATCGCAAAGCTGTTTTTCTGAAAACTTCCTTCTAGCTTTAATCTGAGGATAATTCCTCTTTCACCATATTCCTCAATGGATTCCACGAAAAAAGTGTTAGCAAACTTCTCAAGAAAAGAATGGTGTACCTCTTTGAGATGAATCCACACATCAGAAAGAATTTTCTCAGAAAGCTTCTTTCTAGTTTTTATCTGAGAATATTTCCTTTGTCAATACAGGCTTCAATGTGATCCAAAATACCCTTCTCAGATACCCCAAAAACAGGGCTACAAAACTGCTCCATGAAAAGAGCCATGTTACTCTGGGAGATGAACTCACAAATCACAAAGTGGTTTCTCAGGAAGTTTCTCTCTAGTTTTTGTATGAGGATATTTCCTTTTTCACTATAGGCCTCAATACGGTTGCGAATATCTCTTTGCAGATTCCACGAAAATAGTGTTAGCAAACTGTTCCATGAAAAGAAACATGTAAATCCTTGTGGTGAATTCACACATCACAAAGAAGTTTCTCAGAACGGTTTTTTTTTGGTTTTTGTCTAAGGATATTTCCTTTGTCACCATAATCTTCAATACAGTCTCAAATATCCTATTGCAAATTCCACGAAAAAAAGGGTTATCAACCTTTTCATTGAAAAGAATGGTGTAAATCTGTAAGATGAATTCACACGTCACAAAGCAGTTTTTGAGAATGCTTCCTCCTGGTTTTTATCTGAGGATAATTCCTCTTTCACTATAGGCCTCAATGAACTTCCAAATATTCCTTCGCAGATTCAACGAAAACAGTGTTAATAAACTGATCCATGAAAGGAAAGGTGTAAATCTGTGAGAAGAATTCAAGCATCACAAAGAGCTTTCTCAGAAAGCTTCCTTCTAGTTTTTATCTGAGGACATTTCCTTTGTCTCCATAAGCTTCAATGTGATCCAAAATATCCCTTTTCAGATTCCCCAAACACAGCGATACCAAACTGTTCTATGAAAAGAATCGTGTAACTCTGTGAAATGAATTAACACATCACAAAGCGGTTTTTCAGAAAGTTTCTTTCTAGTTTTTAACAGAGCATATTTCCTTTTTCACTATAGATCTCAATGCACTCCCAAACATACCTGTTCAGATTCCATAAAAAGAGTGTTAGCAAACTTCTCCATTAACAGAAAGGTGTTACTCTGTTAGATGAATACACAAATCACAAAGAAGTTTCTCAGAAAGCTTCTTTCTAGTTTTTATCTGAGGTTATTTCCTTTGTCACCATAGGCTTCAATGCAATGCAAAATATCCCTTCACAGATGCCCTAAAACAGTACTACCAAACTGCCTCTTGAAAAGAATGTGTAACTCTGTGAGATGAGTTCACACATCACAAAGCTGTTTCTCAACAAGCTTCTTTCTAGTTTTCATCTGAGGATATTTCCTTTTCCAAATATTCCTCAATGAACTCTTGAATATCCCTTTGCAGATTCCACAAAATCAGTGTTAGCAAAGTTATCAATGGAAAGGACAGTGTAACTCTGAGAGATGAATTCACACATAACAAAGAGGTTTCTCAGAAGGATTCTTTCTAGTTTTTATCTTAGGATATTTCCTCTCTTACCATAGGATTCAAAGCAATTCAAATGATCCCGTCTCAGATTCCCCAAACACAGTGCTACCAAACATTTCCATGAAAACTATCTTGTAACTCAGTGAGTAGAATTCACAAATCACAAAGCAGTTTCTCAGAAAGCTTTTTTCTAGGTTTTATCTGAGGATATTTCCTTTTTCCCTATTGGCCTTAGTGCACACATGAATATCCCTTTACAGATTCCATGAATATAGTGGTAGCAAAAAGCTCCACGAAAAGAAAAGTGTAAATTTGTGAGGCGAATTCACACATCACAAAGCAGTTTCTCAGAAAGCATCTTTTTGGTTTTTATCTCAGTATACATCCTTTGCAACCATACGCTTCATTGCACTCCCAAATATCCTATTTCAGATCCCGAGAAAACAGTGTTATCAAACTGCTCAATGCAAACAAAGGTATAATTCTGTAGGATGAATTCTCACATCACAAAGCAGTTTCTCAGAGTGTTTCTTTCTAGTTTTCATCTGAGGATATTTCCTATTTCAGTATACACCTCAGTGTGCTCCCAAATATCCCTTTGCAGATTCCACAAAAACTGTATTAGCAAACTGCTCCATGAAAAGAAAGGTGTAACTCTGAGAGATGAATTCACATATCACAAAGGAATATCTTAGAAAGCTTCTTTCCAATTTTTATCTGAGGATATTTTCCTTGTAACCATAGGTTTCATTGCAATGGAAAATAACACTTCTCAGATTCCCCAATAACAGTGCTGCAAAACTGATCCATGAAAAGAATGTTGGAACTCTCTGAGATAAATTAACCATTAACAATGCGGTTTCTCAGAAAGCTTCTTTCTAGTTTTTATATGAGGATACTTCCTTTGTCACCCTAAGCTTCAATGTGCTCCAACATATCAGATTGCAGATTCCAAGAAAAGAGTGTTAGCAAATAGCTCAATGGAAACAACTGTGTAACCCTGTGAGATGAATTCACACATCACTAAGCAGTTTCTCTGAAAGCTTCCTAGTGTTTGTCTGAGGATATTTCCTTTGTCATCATAGGCTTCAATGCCATCCAACATATCCCTTCTCAGATTACCAAAATCAGTCCTATGAAACTGTGCCATGAAAATAAAGGTGAAACTGTGGGATGAATTCACACATCACTAAGCAGTTTCACAGAAATCTTTCTGGTTTTTATCTGAGGATATTTCGTTTGTCATCAAAGGTCAATGCACTCTGAAATATCATATTGTAGATTCCACAAAAGCATTGTTAGCAAACTGCTCCACGAAGAGTGGTGTGACTCTGTGAGATGAATTCACACATGATAAAGCAGTTTCTCAGAAAGCTTCCTTCTAGCTTTTATCTGAGTATATTTTCCTCTTCACCATAGGTCTCAACTTGCTCCCAAATATCATGTTGTAGATTCCACAAAAACAGTGTTAGCAAGCTGCTCCATGAAACAAAACATGTTACTCTGAGACATGAATACACACATCACAAAGAAGTTTCTCAGGAAGTTTCTTGCTAGTTTTTATCTGATTATATTTCTATATGTCACACATAGGCTTCAGTGCGATCCAAATTATCCCTTCTCAGATCCCCAAAAACAGTGCTACCAAGCTGCTCCATGAAAAGAATGGTGTTATTCTGTGAGATATATTCACACATTACAAAGATGTTTCTCAGACAGCTTCTTTCTAGATTTTATCTGAGGATATTTCCTTTTTCTCCATATTCCTCAATGCTCTCCAGGATATCCCATTGCAGACTCCACGAAAAACGTCTTAGCAAACTTCTCAATGAAAAGAACGGGGTAATTCGGTGAGATGATTTCACACCTCACAAAGCAGTTTCACAGAAAGATTCCTTTTGGTTTTCATCTTAGAATATTTTCTCTTTCACTATAGGCGTCTATGCACTCCCACATATCCTATTGTGATTTCCATGAAAAAAATGTGAGCAAATGGTTCTATGAAAGGAAAGGTGTAACACCGTGAGATGAATTCACACATCACACAGCAGTTTCTCGGAAAGTTTCTTTCTACTTTTTATCTGAGGTTACTTAGTTTTTCACAATAAACGTCAATGTGCTCCCAAATATCCCTTTGCAGATTCCACGAAAACAGTATCAGCAAACAGCTCCATGGAAAGGAAGTTGCAACTCTCTGAGATGAATTCAACCATCACAAAGAGCATTCTCAGAAACCTTCTTTCTGATTTTATTCTGATGATATTTCCTTTGTCACCATAGGATTCAATGCAATCCAACATATCCCCTCTCAGATTCCCCAAAGAGAGTGCTACCAAAATGCTACAGGAAAAGTAAGGTGTAACTCTGGTAGATAAATTCATAAACCTCAAAGCAGTTTCTCAGAAAGCTTCTTTCTATTTTTTTTTTCTTTGTGGGGATATTTCCTTTGTCACCATAAGATTCAATGTGCTCCAGAATATCCCATTGCAGATTCCAAGAAAACAGCGTTAGCAAACTGTTCAATGAAAAGAACAGTGTAACACTGTGAGATGAATTCACACATCACAAAGCAGTTTTTCAGAAAGCTTCTTTATGGTATTTATCCGAGGATACTCACTTTTTCGCTATAGGCCTCAATGTGCTCTGAAATATTCCTTTGCAGATTCCACAAAAACAGTGTTAGATAACTGTTCCATAACTCTGTTGCAGTGTAACTCTGTGAGATGAGTTCAAACATCACAAATACTTTTCTCAGAAAGCTTCTTTCTAGTTTTTACCTGAGGATATTTTCTTTGTAACCATAGGCTTCAATGAGATCCAAAATGTCCCTTCTCAGATTGCACATAAACAAAGTTACCAAACTGCTCCATGAAAAGAATCGTGTAATTCTGTGACAAGAATTAGCATATCAGAAGGCGTTTCCTCAGAAAACTTACTTCTAGTTTTTTATATAAGAGTATTTCCTTTGTCACATTAAGCTTCAATGCACTCTGAAATATCCCTTTGTAGATTCCATGAAAACAGTGCTAGAAAATTCTGCAATGAAAAGAATGCTGTAACTCTGTGAGTTGGGTTCTAACATCTCAAGGAACTATCTCAGAAAGCTTCTTTCTAGTTTTTATCTGAGGATATTTCCTTTGTCACGTTAAGCTTCAATGCGCTCTGAAATATCCCTTTGTAGATTCCATGAAAGCAGTGTTATGAAACTACACAACGAAAAGAATGGTGTAACTCTGTGAGTTTATCAAGAAACTGTCTCACAAAGCTTCTTTCTAGTTTTTACCTGAGGATATTTCCTTTGTCACCATAGGCTTCAATGCTATCCCAAATATCCCTTCTCACATTCCCCAAAAACTGTTCTAACAAACTGATCCATTAAAAGAACCACATAACTCCGTGAGATAAATTCACAAATCACAAAGAAGTTTATTGGAAAGCTTCTGTCTGTTATTGTCTGAGGATATTTCTATTGTCACTATAAGCTAAAATGCGCTCCAAAATATTACATTGCAGATTCCACAAAAACACTGCTACCAAACTACTCAATGAAAAGAATACTGTAAAGCTGTGAGATGAATTCACACAGCACAAAGCAGTTTCTCAGAACACTTCTTTATAATATTTAATGTGCAGATATTTCCTTTTTCACTATATGCCTCAATGTGCTGCCAAATATCCCTTTGCAGATTCCATGAAAACTGTGTTAGTAAACTGCTCAGTGAAAAGAAAAGTGTAACACAGCGAGATGAATTCACTCATCACAAAGCAGTTTCTCAGAAAGTTTCTTTCTACATTTTATCTTAGCATATTTTGTTTTTCAAAATAGGCCTCAATGTGCTCCCAAATATCCCTTTGCAGATTCCACGAAAACAGTGTTAGCAAACTGCTCTATGAGAAGAAAGTTGTAACTCTTTGAGATGAATTCCCAAATCATAAAGAGCTTTCTCAGAACTGTTTGTTGCAGTATTTACCTGATGGTATTTCCTTTCTCAAGATAGGTGTCAATGCAATTCGAATTATCCCTTCTCAGGTTCCCCAAAAACAGTGCTACCAAACTGATCCATGAAAAGAATCGTGTAACTCTGTGAGATGAATTCGCACATCAGAATACATTTTCTCAGAAAGCTTCTTTCTAGTTCTTACATGAGGATATTTCCTTTGTCACCTAAACTTTCATTGTGCTCCAAAATGTCCCATTGCAGATTCCATGAAAACAGTGTTATCAAACTGCTCAATGAAAAGAACAGTGTAACTCTGTGAGATGAATTCACACATCACAAAGCCGTTTCTCAGGAAGTTTCTATCTACTTATTATTTGAAGACATTTCCTTTTTCACCATAGGCTTCAATGCGCTCCTGTATATCCCCTTGCAGATTCCACGAAAACATTGTTAGCAAACTGCTCAATTAAGCTGCTCAATTAAAAGAATTGTGTAACTCCATTCAATGAATTGACACATCACAAAGCAGTTTTTGAGAAAGTTTCTTTCTAGTTTTTAACTGAGGATATTTTCTTTCTCACTATAGGCTTCAACGTGCTCTCAAATATCCCTTTGCAGATTCCACAAAAACAGTGTTAGCACACTGCTCAATGAGAAGAATAGTGTAAGATTTGAGATGAATTCACACTTACAAAGCAGTTTCTCAGGAAGTAAGAAATGCTTACAAAGCAGTTTCTCAGGAAGCTTCTTTCTAGTTTTTGTTTGAGGATATTTCCTTTGTCACCATAGGTTTCAATGCGATCCAAAATATCCCTTCTCAGATTCCCCAAAATCAGTGCTACCAAACTGATCCATGAAAAGAATTGTGAAACTCTGAGAGATGAATTAAAACATCAGAAAACAGTTTATCCAAAAACTTCATTCTCTTTTTCATATGAGGATATTTCCTTTTTCACTATAGGTCTCAATGCACTCCAAAATATACTATTGCAGATTCCACTAAAACAGTGTTAGAAAACTGCTCCATGAAAAGAAAGGTGTAACTCTGTGATATGAATTCACACATCACAAGGAACTTTCTACAAAGCTTCTTTCTAGTTTTTTTCTGAGGTTATTTCCTTTGTCACCATAGGCTTCAATGTCATTCAAAATATCCCTTTTCCAATTCCCCAAAAACAGTGCTACCACACTGCTCCATGAAAACAGTGGTGGTACTCTGTGAATACAAAGGTGTTTCTCAAAAAGCTTCCTTCTAATTTTTATCTGAGGATATTTCCTTTTTCATCATATTCCTCAATGCTCTCCCAAATATCACATTGAAGATTAAACGAAAACAGTGTTAGTAAACTTCTCAATGAAAAGAATGGTGTATCTCTGTGAGATGAATTACACGTCACAGAGCAGTTTCTCAGAAAGCTTCTTTCTAGTATTCATCTGAAGATATTTCTTTTTTCGCTGTATGCCTCAATGCACTCTCAAATATCCCTTGGCAGATTGCATGGAAACTGTGTAATCAAGCTGCTCAATTAAAAAGATGGTGGAACTCTCTGAGACAAAATCACACATCACACAGAACTTTCTCGGAAAGCTTCTTTCCAGTTTTTATGTGTGGATTTATTCTTTATCACCATAGGCTTCAATGAGATCCAAAATATCCCTTCTCAGATTCCCCAAAAACAACGCTACCAATCTGATCCATGAAAATAATCATGTAACTCTGTGAGATGAATTAACACAGCTCAAAGTGGTTTATCAGAAAACTTCTTTCTAGTTTTTTTTGAGGATATTTCCTTTGTCATCATAAGCTTCAATAGGCTCTGAAATATCACATTGCAGATTCCAAGGAAACCGTATTAGCAAACTGGTCAACGAATAGAATGATGTAAGTCTGTGCGATGAATTCACTCATCACAAAGGAGTTTCTCAGAAAGCATATTTTTGGGTTTTATAGGAGGATATTTCCTTTGTTACCACAGGTTTCAATGTGCTCCCAAATGTAATATTGTAAATTCCACGAAAACAGTGTTATCAAACTACTCAATGGAAAGGACAGTGTTACTTTGTTAGATGAATTCACAGACCACAAAGCAGTTTCTCAGAAAGCTTCCTTTTAGTTTTTATCTAAGAATAATTCCTTTTTCACTGTCAGCCTCAATGTGCTCTGGAATATAACATTGCAGATTCCATTAAAACAGTGGTAGGGAACTGCTCCATGAAAAGAAACGTGCAACTCTGTGAGATGAATTCACACATCACAAAGAACTCTCTCATTAAACTTCTTTCTAGTTTTCAACTGAGGATGTTTCCCTTGTCACCATAGTCCTCAATGCAATTCAAAATATCCATTCTCAGATTCCCCAAAAACAGTGCTACCAAACTGATCCCTGAAAATAGTGGTATAAATCTGTGAGATGAATCCATACATCACAAAGCTGTTTCTCAGAAACCTTCTTTCCAGTTTTAGTCTGAGGATTTTGCTTTTTTGCCATATTCCTCCATGTCCTCCCGAATATCCCATTGCAGATTAAACAAAAAAAGTGTTAGTAAACTTCTCAATGAAAAGAATGGTGTACCTCTGTGAGGTGAATTCACAAATCACAAAGCAGTCACTCAGAAAGCTTCTTTATGGTTTTTATCTGAGGATATTTCCCTTGTCACCGTAGGCTTCAATGCAATCAAAAACATCCCTTCACAGATTCCCCAAAAACAGTGCTACCAAACTGATCTGTGAAAATAATTGTGTAACTCTGTGAGAGGAATTAACACATCAAAAAGTGTTTTCTCAATATGCCTCTTTCTAATTTGTATATGAGGATATTTCCTTTGTCATCATAAGCTTCAATGCACTCGTAATTATACAATTGTAGAATCCAAGATAAGAGTTGTAGCAAACTAGTAAATGGAAAGAACAGTGTAACTCTGTGAGATGAATTCACACATCTTAAAGAACTTTCTCAGAAAGCTCCTTTCTAGTTTTTCTATGAGGATATTTCCTTTTTCACCATTTTCATCAATGGGTTCATGAACAGCCTTTGCACATTCCATGAAAACAGTGTTAGCAAACTGCTCCATGAAAAGAAATGTGTAAATCTGTGAGATGAATTCACACATCACAATGTAGATTCTCTGAAAGCTTTTTTTTTGGTTTTACTCTGAGGATATTTAATTTGTCACCATAGGCTTCAATGAGCTCCCAAATATCCTATTGCAGATTCCACAAAAACAGTGTTATCAAACTGCTCAGTGAAAACCACAGTGTAACTCTGTGACATTAATTCACAGAAAGCTTCTTCATCAGAAAGCTTCTTTCTAGTTTTTATCTGAGGATATTTCCCTGGCCTCAATGTGCTCCCGAATATCCCTTCGCAGATTCCACGAAAACAGTATGAGCAAACTCCTTCATGGAAAGAAAGGTGTAACTCTGCGAGATGAATTCACACAACATAAAGGAGAGTCTCAGAAAGCTTCTTTTTCGTTTTTATCTGAGGATATTTCCTTTGTCACCATAGGCTTCAATGCAATCAAAGATATCCCGTCTCAGATTCCCCAAAAACAGTGCTACCAAATTGATCCATGAAAAGAATCGTGTAACTCTGTTGATGAATTCACACATCAAAAAGCAGTTTCTCAATATGCTTCCTTCTGGTTTTTATATGAGGATATTTCCTTTCTCACCATAAGATTAAATGCGCTAGGAAATATCCCATTGCAGAATCCAAGAAAAGAGTGTTAACACACTGGTATATGAAAAGAACAGTGTAACTCTGTGAGATGAATTCACACATCACCAAGCTGTTTCTCAGAAAGCTTCCTTTTAGCTTTTACCTGAGGATATTTCTTTATTCACCATAAGCCTCAGACCACGGAGAAATATCCCTTTACAGATTTCACGAAAACAGTGTTAGCAAGCTGCTCCATGAATAGAAAGGTGTGACTCACTGAAATGAATTGACACATTACAAAGAAATTTCCTAGAAAGCTTCTTTCTAGTTTTTGTCTGAGGATATTTCTTTTGTCACCATAGGCTTCAATGTGATTCAAAATATCCTTTCTCAGATTCCCCGAAAATACTGCTGCCAAACTGACTCATGAAAAGGATCGTGTAACTGTGCCAGGTTAATTCACACATCACAAAGAAGTTTCTCAAAAAGATTCTTTCTCCTTTTTTCTGAGGATATTTCCTTTTTCACCATAGGCCTCAATGTGCTTCAAAGTTTCTCTGAAAACTTCTTTCTAGTTTAAATCTGAGGATATTTCCTTTGTCACCAGAGGCTTTAATGTGATCTAAAATATCCCTTCTCAGATTCCCCAAAAGGAGTGGTACTAGACTGCTCCATGAAAAGAATTGTGTAACTCTGTGAGTTCTAGTTTTTATATGAGGATATTTACTTTTTCACAATAGGCTTCAATGCGCTACAAAATATCCATTCTAAGACACCAGAAAAAAACAGTAATGCCAAAGTGCTCCCTCAAGAGAAACGCTTAGCTCTATTAGATGGATGTGCACATCACAAAGGAATTTCTCCAAAATCTTCTCTCTTGTTTTTACCTAAAATTTTTTCTTTTTCTACCTTAGGCCTCTATGCGGTCCCAAATATCCCTCTGCACATTCCACAACAACAGTGCTAACAAATTGCTCCATGAAGAGCATTATGTAGTGCTGTGAGATAAATTGACCCATCACAAAGGAGTTTCTCAGGAAGATTCTTTCCAGTTTAAATCTGAAGATATTTCCTTTTTCACCATAGACTTCAATGTGCTCCCAAATAAGTACTCTCAGATACCACAAAAACAGTGATGATGGACTACTCAATCAGCAGAAAGGTTAAATTCTATGAGAAGAATACAAATATCATAAAATTGTTTCTGAAGGAGCTTCTCTCCTGTTTTTATCTGAAGATATTTCCTTTTTCACCATAGGCCTCTAAGAGCTACAGAAAATCCCTTTGCAGTTTCCTCAAAAAGAGTGCTACTAAACTGCTCAATGAAAAGAAAAGTGTAACTCTGTGAGATGAATTCACCCATCACAAAGCAGTCTCTCTAACTCAGTGAGCGGAAATAACACATCACAAAGTGGTTTCTGAGAAAGGTTCTTTCTGGTTTTTATATGAGGATATTTCCTTTGTCACCATAAGTTTCAATGTGTTGTGAAATATCCCACTGTGGATTCCAAGAAAACAGTGTTAGCAGACTGCTCTATGAAAAGAACAGTGTAATTCTGTGAGATCAATTCGCACATCAAAAAGCAGTTTCTCAGGAAGCTTCTTTCTACTTTTTATCTGCGAATATTTCCTTTGTCACCATAGGCTTCAATGCAATCCAAAATATCCTTTCTTAGATTCCTGAAAAACAGTGCTACCAAACTGATCCATGAAAGGAATTGTGTAACACTGTGAAATGAATTAACACAACATAAACCAGTTTCTCAGAAAACTTCCTTCTCGTTTTTATCTGAGGATATTTCCTTTCTCACATTAGGCCTTAATACGCTCCCTAATATTCCTTTGCAAATTCCACGAAAACAGTGTTTATCTCAGGTTATTTTCTTTGTCACCATGGACTTCCATCCATCCCGCATATCCTTTTGCAGAATACAAGAAAACTGTGTTAGCAAACTACTCCAAGAATATAATATTGTAACTCTGTGAGATGAATTCTCACATCACAAAGCAATTTCTCAGAAAGCTTCTGTCTAGTTTTTATCTGGGGACTTTTCCTTCATCACCATAGGCTTCAATGCACTACAAAATATCCCATTTCAGATTCCAAGACAACAGTGTTAGCAAACTCCTCACTTAAAAGGACAATGTAACGCTGTGTGATGAATTCACACGTCACAAAGCAGTTTCTCAGAAATCTTCTTTCTAGTTTTTATCTGAGGATATTTCCTTTTTCACCACATGCCTCAGTGTGCTCCCAATTATCCCTTTGGAGATTCCACAAAAACAGTGTTAGCAAACTGATCCATGAAAAATAAGGTGTAACTCACTGAGATGAATTCGTACATCACAAAGAGCTTTCTCAGAAAGCTTCTTTCCTGTTTTTGTCAGAGGATATTTCCATTGTCACCATAGGCTTTAATGCAATCCAAATTATCCATTCTCAATTTACCTAGAAACAGTGCTTTAAAGCTGATCCATGAAAAGAATCATGTAACTCTGTGAGATGAAGTCACAAATCACAAAGCAGTTTCTCAGAATGTTTCTTTTTAGTTTTTGTCTGAGAATATTTACTTTTTCACAATAAGTTTCAATGGGCTCCAAAATATCTCAACACAGATTACAAGAAAACAGTGTTAGAAAACTGCTCAATTAAAAGAACAGGGTAACTCTGTGAATTGAATTCACACATCATGAAGCATTTTCTCAGAAGGCTTATTTTTGGTTTCTCAATGGAGATATTTCCTTTGTCACAATAGGCTTCAATGCACAACTAAATATCCAATTACAGATTCCTTGAAAACATTGTTATCGAACTGTTCAATGAAAAAAAAAAGGTGTAACTCTGTGAGATGAATTCACATATCACAAAGCAGTTTATCAGAAAGATGCTTTCTAGTTTTTATCTGTGGATATTTCTCTTTTCACTAAAGGCCTCAATACACTCCAAAATACACCTTTGCAGATTCCACAAAAAGAGTGTTAGGAAACTGCTCCATGGAAAGAAAGGTGTAACATTTTGAGCTGGAAAAACACACCACAAAGAACTTTCTCAGAAAGCTTCTTTCTAGTTTTTATCTGAGGATATTTCCTTTGTCACCATAGGATTCAATGCACTCCAAAATATCCCTTCTCTAATTCCCCAAAAACAGTGCTACCAAGCTGATCCATGAAAAGAATCATGTAACTCTGTGAAATGAATTTACAAATCACAAAGCCGTTTCTCAGAATTGTTGTTTCTAGCTTTTACATGAGGAAGTTTCCATTGTCACCATCAACTTCAATGCACTCCGAAATATCCCATTGAAGATTCCAAGAAAACAGTCTTAGCAAACTCATCAATGAAAAGAGAAGTGTAAATCTGTGAGATGAACTCATACATCACAAAGCAGTTTGTCAGAAAGCTTCTTTCTAGTTTTTATCTGAGGATATTTCCTTTATCATCATATTCCTCAATACGCTCCCAAAGATTTCTCTGCACATCAAAAACAGTGTTCATGAACTGCTCCATGAAAAGAAAGGTGTAACTCTGTGAACTGAATTCATGCAATACAAAGAAGTTTCTCAGGAAACTTCATTTTAGTTTTTATCTAAGGATGTTTCCTTTGTCACCATTGACTTCAATGCGATCCAAAATATCCTTCCTCAGATTCCCGAAAAACAGTGCTACCAAACTGATCCATGAAAAGAATCATGTAACTCTGTGAGATGAATTAACATATCACAAAGCAGTTTCTCAGAAACCGTGTATCTAGTTTTTATCGGAGGATATTTCCCTTGTCTCCATAAGCTTCAACACGATCCAAAATATCCCTTATCAGATTCCCCAAAAACAGTGCTACCACACTGCTCAATGAAAAACATCGTGTAACTCTGTGAGATGAAGTCACAAATCAGAAAGCAGTTTCTCAGACAGTTTCTTTCTGGTTTTTGTCTGAGGATGTTTCGTTTGTCACCATAAGCTTCAATACACTCTGAAATAGCACACTGCAGATTCCAAGAAAACAGTGTTAGCAAATTACTCAAAGAAATGTGCAGTGTAACTCTGTGAGATGAATTCACACATAATAAAGCAATTTCCCAGGAAGCTTCTTTGTAGTTTTTTTCCTGGGATATTTAGATTTTCACCATAGGCCAAAAGACCCCCCCAAATATCCCTTTCCAGATTCAATGAAAACTGTTAGCAAATGGCACCATGAATAGAATGGTGTAACTCTATAAGACGAATTCATATTTCACAAAGAACATTCTCAGAAATCTGTCTAGCGTTTATCAGAGGATTATTCCCTTTCTCACCACAGGCTTCGATGCAATCCACAATATTCCTTCTCAGATTCCCCAAAAACAGTGCTAACTGTCCCATGAAAAGAATCTTGTAACTCTGTGGGATAAATTCAAACATCACAAAGCAGTTTCTCAGAATGCTTTTTTCTAGTTTTTGTCTGACGATATTTCCTTTGTCACTGTAAACTTCAATGTGCTCTGAAATATCCCACTGCAGATTCCAAAAAAACAATGTTAGCAAATTACTCAATGAAAAGAAAGTGTAACTCTATGAGATGAATTGACATATCACAAAGCAGTTTCTCAGAAAGCTTTCTAGTTTTTATCTGAGGATATTTCATCTGTCACCATAGGCTTCAATGCGATCCAAAATATACCTATGCAGATTCCACAAAAGCAGTGTTAGCAAACTGCTCCATGAGAAGAAAGGTGTAACCATGTGAGATGAAAAACCACATAGCAAAGAACTTTCTCAGAATGCTTCTGTCTAGTTTTTATTTGAGAATATTACCTTTGACACCATAGGCTTCAATGCGATCTAAAATATCCCTTCTCAAATTCCCCAAAAACAGTGCTATCAAACTGATCCATGAAAAGAATCATGTAACTCTGTGAGATAAATTTAAAAATCACAAAGCAATTTCTCAGAAAGCTTCTTTCTAGTTTTCATATGAAGATGTTTACATTGTCACCATAAGCTTCAATGCGTTCCGAAATATCCCATTGAAGATTCCCAGAAAACAGTGTTAGTAAACTGATCAATGAAAAGAGGAGTGTAAATCGGTGATATGAATTCAGACATCACAAGTTTCTCAGACAGCTTCTTTCTAGTTTTTATCTTAGGATATTACCTTTTACATCATATTCTTCAATGCACTCCCAAATATCCCTTTGCAGATCCAATGAAAACAGAGTTACCCAACTGCTCGATGAAGAGAAAAGTGTAACTCTGTGAGATGAATTCACGCATCACAAAGAGGTTTCTCAGAAAGCTTCCTCTTAGTTTTTATCTGAGGATATTCCCTTTTTCACTAAAGGAATCATTGCTCTCCAAAATGACCCATTCCAGACACTGTGAGATTAATTCAAACATCATGAAGAACTTTCTCAGAAAGCGTCTTTCTAGTTTTTATCTAAGGATGTTTCATTTGTCACCATTGATTTCAATGTGATCCAAAATATCCTTCCTCAGATTCCCAAAAAACAGTGCTACCAAACTCATGCATGAAAAATTCATGTATCTCTGTGAGATGAATTAACAATTCACAAAGCGGTTTCTCAGAAAGCTTGTTTTTAGTTTTAATCAGAGGATATTTCCCTTGTCTCCATAAGCTTCAACATGATCCAAAATATCCCTTATCAGATATTCCAAAAACAGTGCAACAAAACCGCTCCATGAAAAGCATCGTGTAACTCTGTGAGACAAAGTCACAAATCACAAAGCAGTTTCTCAGAAAGCTATTTTCTGGTTTTTGTTTGAGGATATTTCCTTTGTCACCATAAGCTTCAATGTGCTCCGATATATCACATTGCAGATTCCAAGAAAACTGTGTTAACAAACTACTTAATGAAATGAACAGTGTAACTTTGTGAGATGAATTCACACATCACAAAACAGTTTCTCAGGAAGCTTCTTTGCAGTTTTTTCCTGAGGATATTTAAATTTTCACCATAGGCGTAAATTTGCTCCCAAATATCCCTTTTCAGATTCCATGAAAACAGTGTTAGCAATATGGCTCCATGAAAAGGAAGGTATAACTCTATGAGATGAATTCACACGTCACAAGGAACTTTCTCAGAAGGCTTCTGTCTAGTGTTTATCTGAGGATATTCCCTTTGTCACCACAGGCTTCTTTCTGACCCAAAATATTCCTTCTCAGATTCCCCAAAAACAGTGCTAACAAACTGCCCCATGAAAAGAATTGTTTAACTCTGTGAGATGAATTAACAATTCACAAAGCAGTTTTTCAGAAAGCTTCTTTCTAGTTTTTGTCTGACGATATTTCCTTTGTCACTGTAAGCTTCAATGTGGTCCAAAATATTCCATTGCAGATTCCAAGAAAACAACGTTAGCAATATGCTCAATGAAAAGAACAGTGTAACTCTGTGAGATGAATTGACACATCACAAAGCAGATTCTCATAAAACTTCTTTTTTTTAAATCTGAGGATATTTCCTTTGTCACCATAGGCTTCAATGTGCTCCCAAATATCCTATAGCAGATTCCATGAAAACAGTGTTATCAAACTGCTCAATGAAAAGAAAGGTGTAAATTTGTGAGATGAATTCATAGATCACAAACAGTTTCTAAGAAAGCTTCTTTCTAGTTTTTATCTGAGGATATTTCTCTTTTCACTATAGGTCTCAAAGCACTCCCAAATATGCCTATGCATATTCCACAAAAACAATGTTAGCAAATGGCTCAATGAAAAGAAATGAGTAACCTTGTGAGATAAAAAAACACATCACAAAGAACTTTGTCAGAAAGTTTCTTTCTAGTTTTTATCTGAGGATATTACCTTTGTCACCATAGGATTCAAAGTGATCCAAAATATCCCTTCTCAAATTCCAAAATAGCATTGCTAACAAACTGATCCATGAAAAGAATTGTGTAACTCTGTAAGATGAAATTACAAATCACAAAGCCATTTCGCAGAAAGCTTCATTTTAGTTTTAATATGAGGATGTTTACATTGTCACCATAACCTTCAATGTTCTCCAAAATATCCCATTGAAGATTCCAAGAAAACAGTGTTAGCAAACTGATCAATGAAAAGAACAGTGCAACTCGGTGAGATGAGTTTTCACATCATAAAGCAGTCTCTTAGAAAGCAGCTTTCTAGTTTTAATCTGAGGATACTTCCTTTTTCACCATAGGCCTCAATGCTCTCCCAAGTATCCCTCTGCAGATTCCAGGAAACCAGTGTTAGCAAACCGCTACATGAAAAGAAACGTGTAACACTATGAGGTGAATTCACACCTCCTAAAGAAGTTTCTCAGAAAGCTTCTTTCTGGTTTTCATCTGAGGGTATTTAATTTAACACTATAGGCCTCTTTGCGCTCTCAAATGTCCCTTTGCATATTCCAAGAAGACAGTGTTAGCAAACTACTCCATGAAAAGAAAGGTGCTCCTCGGTGAGATGAATTCACACTTCACAAAGAACTTCCTCAGAAAACTTCTTTCTCGTTTTTATCTAAGGCTGTTTCCTTTGTCACCATTGGTTTCAATTCAATCCAAAATATCCTTTCTCAGATTCCCCAAAAACAGTGCTACCAAACTGCACAATGAAAAGAAAGGTGCAACTCTGTGTGATGAATTCACCCATCACAAAGCAGTTTCTCAGAAAGCTTCTTTATAGTTTTTATCTGAGGATATTTCCTTTTTCACCACAGGCCCCAAGGTGCTCCCAAATATCCCTTTGCAGGTACCAAGAATACAGTGTTAACAAACGGCTCAATAAAAAGAACAGTGTAATTCTTTGAGATGAATTCACACATCAGAAAGCAGTCTCTCAGAAAGCTTCTTTTTAGTTTTTATATTAGGATAATTATTTTGTCTCCATAAGCTTCAATGCACTCCAAAATATCAGAATGCAGATTCCAAGAAAACACTGAAAGCAAACTGTTCAAAGCAAAGAACAGTGTAAATCTGTGACATAAATTCACACTTCACAAAGCTTTTTCTCAGAAAACTTGTTTCCAGTTTTTATCTGAGAATATTTCCTTTTTCACCATAAGCTTCAATGCACTCTGAAATATCCCTTTGCATATTCCAAGAAAACAGTCTTAGCAAATTGCTCAATGAAAAGAACAGTGTAACTCTGTGAGATGAATTCACACATCAGAAATCAGTCTCTCAGAAAGCTTCTTTCTAGTTTTTATATGAGGATTTTTCGTTTGTCTCCATAAGCTTCAATGCACTCCGAAATATCAGAATACAGATTCCAAGAAAACAGTGCAAGCAAACTTCTTAATGCAAAGAACAGTGTAAGTCTGTGAGGCGAATTCACACATCACAAAGGTGTTTGTCATAAAGCTTGTTTCCAGTTTTTATCTGATGATATTTCCCTTTTCACCATATTCCTCAAGGCACCCTGGAATACCCCATTGCAGATTCCACGAGAAAAGTGTTAGCAAACCTCTCAATGAAAATACCAGTGTACCACTGTGAGAAAAATTCATACATCAAAAAGAAGTTTCTCAAAAATCTTCTCTCTAATTTTTTTTTTATTATTATACTTTAGGTTCTAGGGTACATGTGCATAACGTGCAGGTTTGTTACATATGTATACTTGTGCCATGTTGGTGTGCTGCACCCATCAACTCGTCAGCACCCATCAATTCATCATTTATATCAGGTATAACTCCCAAAGCAATCTCTCCCCCTCCCCATGATAGGCCCCAGTGTGTGATGTTCCCCTTCCCGAGTCCAAGTGATCTCATTGTTCAGTTCCCACCTATGAATGAGAACATGCGGTGTTTGGTTTTCTCTTCTTGTGATAGTTTGCTATGAATGATGGTTTCCAGCTGCATCCATGTCCCTACAAAGGATGCAAACTCATCCTTTTATATGGCTGCATAGTATTCCATGGTGTATATGTGCCACATTTTCTTAATCCAGTCTGTCACTGATGGACATTTGGATTGATTCCAAGTCTCTGC